>NW_001889896.1:127126-244932 GCF_000143565.1 Laccaria bicolor S238N-H82
CCGTACGTAATTCATTGCTTAACATCTAGGTCCTAAAATTAACACTCTTTGAATAGTCTGCCACTGGCGTTGGGCAATGGCCAAGGGCTCATCCGTCTTCTTCAATTCAGTGGCAATCTTTCCAGCGAAAATCCCAAAGTATTCCACTCGGTCATCATGTAGATAACATTACTCATTATTACTTGACAGAAACTACAACTATCATGGTGGAATGATCTAGTCAAGGAATATTTTACCCCCAAGGCTGTGATGAAGCTTACATTGTGGAAGGACAATGAAAAAGCAGAGGCGAAACCTTTTGGTAAGTAATCTTGTAATATCTGACGCATTCATCAATGACAGATGAGTCTTGCCAGAAATTGGCGTCCCCATCCTGCCCCGATTCTTTTTGGTGACTACACAATCTGGCGTGAAGTCAATGACTTTATCATTGGATGGCGCGCGAGAACGGATATACAGCCAGGGACACGCTGTCGTGGAATGTGTTACTGCAGTTTGGACCTATAAGTATAGCAATGGGTATACGGTAACATTGCGAGGACCTTTGACAGCTCATGTTGTCATTGCATCAACCCAGTCGTCGTCATCGCAACTTACGGCGGCGCAAGCTTCATATCAATTAAAATTCGACCATTTCCAGTTCGACGCAAACCACCACGACAAATCCATTGCTCTAGATTCTATCGTGGGCCAGCGGCAATTTGAAGCTCCAAAGATCCGGCATGTTGTGAGCCCCACCCCGGGCGGCAGCAGTATGCAACAACAACAGCGCGAAGAGGACAAAAAATGGGAGGAACCACGAGTAGTCATCGAGCACGGGTTTCTTCCAGGTGAACCTGTAAACGCGTTCGGGATACCGCAGGCCACCATGCGATGTCTAGAGGTCAGAGATTGTGCCGTACTTTTCCAAATGAGCCAAAATTGAAATGACCGTTCGCATCAGTTAGCAGAGAGTGTAGGCGCCATGGGGGATCTGATGAATTTTTCGAATGAGAACCAACTTGGTCCTTTAGGTAAGGAATACTTATGGTAATCAAAGATCTCCACTAACGATGTATTTTTGCACCAGAGGCGCTCAGCAAATTTGCCTCTAAGCTTCGGGAAACGTATCCCATTCCTCCTTTCCCCTTGGTGAACGGTTTGGCTTATGGCGGCGTCATGCCCCATCCCTTCCAACCCTTCCCCGCCCCCGTCAATGGTGGTACCACGACATTGTACTCCAGTGCGCCTCCCTCCATCACAAACCCAACGTCCGCCGCACAACCTTCTCCACAAATGAATTCGCCCCAAAATACATCATCATCATCCACCGCCAACTCACCACAAAAACAGCACAAGACAATACCGCCGCCTGCGCAAACATCGGGGACGGCTTCGTCGCCTGCCGTGTCATCCGGGGCGACGATGAACACCCCTGCTCTGTCCAGCGCTTCGTTGAAGCGAAAACAAGCAGACGCGTCGTCGCCAGCACCCGCTGCTCCCGATCCACCTTCGAAGCGAGCCACTCGGAAAAGAGGACGGACAACGACAGGTCCCGGATAATTTCCTCTTCGTCCTCGTGTTTTTCTTTCATTTGAATCTGCCATATCTTGCTTTCTGGTTTGAGTTTCGCTAATTTTTTCGTGTGCTCTTAGATTGTACCTTACGTTATCTACATGGATCTCTTGCTGGAGACAATATGTTTTATCATTGAGCTATTTATCTCCCCCCCTTGTAACTTGTATCGCACAGAACATCTTCCCAACCACAATGCAATCATTGCCACTCGGAGATTTCAAGTGCGAGCCCGGGAGTGTCAACCGCCCACCTAAGCTCCGACCTTTCTGCGAATGTACAAGTATATCTGGGGTGATGGCTGACAGAATTACTTATAATGGGCGCTTCTTCCTTATCTCTTCTCATGCTACTGTCATCACTGCATCTATTCCTTGTCCGCTGCGTCCAAAGATATCAAAAACGACCCACCAAAGCGTCTCATTCGGGAGAACCGTCCCGTGATAACATGTAACAGTTGATGGCTTACTGAACATATCTTTGCAAAGAAATATGAGAGAATAAGATGAAATAAGGTATACACATATCGTAAGGCATTACTATATCTTCTCTAAGCCCCCCTCCCGAGAGTCTTGCTTGCTTGCGCATCCGTCAGAAAATGTCATGCGCAAAGTCACATTGATCTCCGTATTTGCATCTGTTAATTTCGGAGGTAACAATCAGTCTCCGTCTCAATTGACATTTTTTGGGGAGTTCAAATGCTCGCCTTCCTGCTGCAAAGAAACTGCATGGTTTTCTTTTACTGTGTCTATATCCACCATCATCAATTCGTCCCCGACCACGGCCACGACCTCGACCTCGCCCTCTGCCTTCCGAAGACCATCGGCTTTGATCGGTATCATCATAGCCTTGTCCAAATTCGGCCGAGAAGTGATTGGGAGTTGATGAAGGCCACATCTGATCGCTATTGCCGTATGCGGCCTGTTGTCCATATTGAGCTTGGAGAAGAGCCGGATTGGCCAACTGTTGGAGAAGGTGTTGCAATTGTTCTTGCGGTAGAGACTGTACTGCAGCTATAGTAGCACTAGGATCAAGTCCAACTGCGGTCAAGTCCACGCCAGGTGCGTTGAAGGATGCACCACTCAGTGCAGGGTCCATGTGGCCTCCCGCAAGTTGCCCAACGAGATCAGCTACAGACGCCACAACAGACGCGGGCTCACCACTCCAGAAGACGGCATCAACTTCTGGGCCCACAGTCATTGTCTTGACGTCCTTGTCGACCTCTTCTTCTGTTATTGTATTTGTAGGCTCAGCTGGTGAATCAGGGATGTGCGCAGGCGACATATAGAGAGCACCGAGTGCCGTCTGCTCTCTCTGTTCCTGCGTGACCTTTTCCTCGCTTGACTCTCCTCGTGGCCGAAGATCAATGTCAATTGGGATTTCGACGGCTGTGAGGGCAATGAGTCATCAGCGTCCATTTCCTTTACACAAAGACATGATTTGCTTACTTATAAGTTCCGTCCAATCAACCGTTTCTTCAAAGAGATGTGCATGCAAAGCAGCACCTTCTCCTCGGTCCAGATCGCGGAGACTGTGCGACACATGTACACCCTGAAATGAAGAGAAAAAACAAGCGAAAAAAACATCAATGTACAGTACGAAAAGCATAAATAAGGAAGGGTGCTGACATCTACGGGATCGTCATCATAGATAGCCTTTTCAATGAGACGTACAGATTCAAGTTGAGAATCAGGAGCCCAGGTCACCGACTTCCTCTTCTTACCATTCTTGGTAACACCAGTTTGGGGTGGCGTACCCGCAGATCCAGGTGGTGTCGACACTGCGGGAGACTCCTTCCGCTTCGTCATCGATTTCAGAATATCCTGAAATGGGTCGATGGCGGAAGGTTGCGCTACGTTCACATCTTCCCTTTTCGCCGGCACTTGTGCTGGTGCTTTTTTGAAGGAAGGAAGCTTTGCCTTTGGCTTCGGCGCTGAGAAAAAAGACGAGTCGGCTTTGGCGTCCTTGACTGTAGGGACGACTGATGGTTTCGCCTCCTTTTTCACTACCACAGGCTTGGTTGAGGACGCTGTACCAACCGCAGATTTTTTGAGAGGAGGAGGCTTTGAAAGAGGATCGTTCAGCTTGCGCTTCTTCAATTTGGAGTCTGTTTGTAGAAGCTTCAGCTTAGCTTTCGTAAAAACAAACTGACGTGACCTACCCTCTATTGTATTACTATCGGGAGGCTTGGATCCCTCTTCGACACTCGAAACCATCTGACGCCATCTTCGCTCGAGGTTGGAAGCCATATCCTTGATCGCTGCAAATTTGCAAGGCGACGGAGAAACACAGAAAGGCAGTTAGATACATGTATATTTGTAGTACGACGCTCATGTTTTCAGACAGGAAACGCCTGTCAAAGTAACATAAAACTGGATGGTTTGTCTCAAGCTCATAATGGCGAGCTGCATGTGGGATTGGTACGTCCCAGCCATTGCTGGCCAACAGACAGAAAATAAGTAAAATCAGCTCACCTGGAGACGGGGCATCTTTGACCAGTCTCACGACAATCTTGCCGAGCTTAGATGCCTTCAGAGAGTTTATCGTAAGGGGCAATCGATCGATGATCTAATATGGCAAGAAAAGAATGAGACGTATGTCACGCATCAAAGACACAGGATGGCTTACATGTAGCAAGGGCATAATAGTCTCTATCATCGCATCCTCGTCACTTTTCGCAGCGGCTTTCAGCCATTCCCGCGTTACGTCGATCGCCAGGCTGTTTTCACACCAAGCACGAAAGTAGTGATTGCCAGCGCCATCTCTAATTTTGGTCAGTATTTCCAATCGGATTGCTGCGTCTAACTCTTGGGATCCAAAATCAGCTATTCGCTCTACCAGTGTATTCACAGCCTGAGCCCCAGTAAATGCGGATGACTGCAGGAGGGGCCGAATTGAGTTTTGAAACTGTTGTTTCCGTTCTTCAGGAGTCGGACCTTGCGGAGCAGAAGGTGGCGTGGGGGCAGCTACAGGTGGTGTATAAAAGGAACTTGGAGGTAGGGCATTCGTAGATGAGTGGAGGGCGTGGGGAGACAATGTGCCTTGTGATGCTGATGATTGTTGTTGACGATAATAATGAGATGTGTATGGATTGATATGCTGGGGGAAAGAAGGGTATTGCGTTCTTTGTGCTTGTTGTGATGCTTGTTGATTATAAGTTGATGCTTGAGAGAACTGCTGCTGCATGCCGTTGGATCCAGAACCATTCATGGAGGTCAAAGTCGTCAAAGCTGGGCTAGATAGGACTTCTATCAGACAAAAGACGCTTAGGAAAGACAAAAACGTGCTCAATAATCATTTGTTGTGAAGGTGGAGAGTGTTGCTGTTGCTGGTGACTCTGCTGTTGCTGAGGTTGAGTTTGTTGCAGGTTTTGCTGTTGTGAAGACGATGCTGTTGCTGAGCTTGTGGTCGCCCCGTTGAGTGTCGAATAATTTGACACTGGAACAGGATTCGAGGTCGACCAAGGCGCACCGTACGCCATGGTCTGGAAGGGCATGAAGTAATTAGGTTGATATTGGGCATAAAAAGCCTGGGGGGATGCAGACAAGAGAGCGGAAGCGGAGCTCGGACCTGTTGAAAAAGGATCGGTGATCAGTGTCGTAAGATAAGAAGACAACACGACGCGGGTGCGTGTGCGGCACAGCAGACGGTCGACGTCGGTACTCACCCGCCATATCTCCTAGAGTCGTGAAATCGCCCAAATCTATTCCTGAGGAGGGAGAAGTTGGAGAGCCGGCAGAAGCGACACTGCCTGTTTGGGGAATGGACATGGAACGGTCCTTTGTCCAGTCATCAAGGGTGGTCGATGACGAGGCTCTCGGTTCATGCTGGACGTGCTGGGACGATTCTGGCATGATCTGTGAAGACTGGAGCCACTGGGGATACATATCCATCGCGTCTCTCTTTTTTTTTTAATCTTCGGGCTCAGCGAAGGTAGGCAACTATAAAACGGGCTTATAGAAGGCAAAAAGGGCGAATCTGGAACAAAACCACACTTCTCCGCTCGCTACGGTGAGTGTCTTTGAGGACAGCGTGACCGACGTGGGCAACGATGACAGAGTTACCCTGAAGTTTACCTGCTGCGTCGTTGGTCAGAATGCTTCCTCTGGCACCAAGAAGTAACCCAACATTTAATCACCGCTTCAAACTCCGATTTTATCTCACGGATCCTGAGACATTTGTAAAGGTCAAGGCAAAGTCCACAAAAAGTCAACAGAAAAAGTCAACAAGAAACAAAACGAAACAAACTTTGTTGAAAGTCTCAACAAGTCAAACTTTCCACCAAACGCCATTCAAATGTCAACCACCGATATCGCACAGCTGGAACAGCAGAGAAAAGAGGTTCGTACTCGTAAAAATACGCGTATTCGTTGCTCATCACGCGTCTCAGCTCGCCGCTAGCTTCAATGATATCGCTACCGTGCTGAAGCGCAGCTCCGAACTAGCAGCGTCTTTTGCAGAGAGTATCCTCGGCAGCGACGCGTTTGAGGTGCTCCAACATTTGCAACAAAGTATTTATTTTCTTTTTCTCCACCGCTCTGACCCAGTTTGACTCGTTCCTTCCAGGTGCGGACCCTGCTCCCACTAAAGGGAAACGCAAGGCCGCCGTTACAGAGGACGAACCTCTCGACGGAACCAAGAAGAGGAAGCGCATCATTAAACCCAAGGATCCCAACGCGCCAAAACGTCCTGCATCGTCCTATATCTTGTACCAGAACAATGTCCGGAAGGAACTCAAAGAGCAACACCCAGAAATGAATAACGCGGACCTCTTGACCATGATATCTGAACAATGGAAGAACATGACAACCGAAGAAAAAGATGTAAGACGCGTTGTGCAACTCCATCTCATCTAATATCTCCATTAGAAATACAACCAAGAGAACAAAGTTCTGACGCAACAATACTCAGAGGAAAAAAAGGCTTACGATAACCGTACTCCAGAAGAAGTCCAGGCTGCTAAAGCCGCTGCTGAAGTCGCGCTTGCCGTTCGTACTTGTACATTTTTATCCTCTCCCCCCGCCTGAAACACGTGCCCAGACGAAAAAAGAAAAGAAACCAAGAGCACCCCGGACCACCAAACCAGCAGCAGCGGCAGTAGCTCCTGCAGTCGTGCCCACTCCGGCTCGTCCACCACCTGTTGTGGAAGCATCACACAGCTCTGGGTCGGAAGACTCCTCGGATGAATCAGACGATGAAGAACCACACCCGATTGCGCACCTCCCCGTAAGCAGCGACTCGAGCGATGAAGAGTCATCGGAGCCTACCCCAAAAAAGAGAAGAGGCGCATCCGCTCAACCCCGACCTACCGCTTCCAAACCCAAAAAGAGCTCAAAAGTCTGATAATGCTCGTGACGGATATATAGTGTGACAAGGACAGTGGACCGGTGAAAGTGGTTTGGCTACGATCTGACAGTATTTGCCTCCAATCATTCTTCTTCGCTATTCTAGTTTTACTTAATTCTCCCCTCCCACATATTAATTAGGTTGTTTTTTGCATCTACTCTTGACTGGTGTCACTGTATTTTTGGACACCGTAATCGTAATTTTGGCTTCTGCATGACGATTTTCTAAGTTTTTCCAACCGGCAAAAGATCTCGAATTCTCATCTCTTTCCTTCTTCTGCCACGTCGATGACCACAGCTCTATACGACTCACAGAGAAACCCGGATGACTACTAGCTTCCTCCTGGCTGGATTACACAATTCAACTTAAGGTAATTTCTGTTCCCACTGTTCGTTCGAACAAACGCTCATCACATCCTTTCAGTTCTCAACTGCTAAGTTGATCTCTGGATAGCTGCCAACATCAACTGGTTGCGAGAAGGAACTTCCAAGATTAGCTGACCTCGGGCACGTGGAGCGCCTGTTCTCAAATCATAGTGCAAGGGAACAGCTTGAAGTTGATATTATTGTGTGAGTGAGAATAACTTTGTGTCGCCAACCTCGCTGATCTTTCACTGTCACTAGTGCATCCCCTCTGTCAGATAGTTCCCATCCTTCCAGCGTTCATAACCGTGTATAAAATGGTGAGTTATTTTCCACACATCAACTGTCTCTGCGTCACCTAATCTCCACAATGATCGTGCCAAATTAGACACACTCTACGACCTAAAAACGATTCAATCAACTCAACTTCCATCGTAAGATACAAGTCAGATAGACCTGGTTGCTTTTGAGTTGACCGGCGATTGTGCGAGGGGTTCCACCCTCGAACGTAAAACTTCCGAAGAAGTGCTGTATCATCAGATCCACCGCAACAAATCATCACCAGGGTGAGTGACTCGTTTTCAGTGAGATTTATCGATGACTTGCTTCTTCAAATTCTTGTCATCCAACCAGGGAGAGCCCCTTGTCGAAATTGCGACGCAATACTTGACCAATAAAGTGGTTACCGCGCTCAAGCCCATGAAGGCTGAGGCGTCTCAAGAACTTTTCGACCTGTTTAATAACAACGACTCAGTGATCAAAGGCACCACTGGCACCCTGTTGGTCCTTTTATGGCTTTTTTACGCGAGGCGGCTTGTCGAATTGAATTTCTCGAACGGATGAGACGAGGAGACGAGGCCTGAAGATTCAGCTACCACTTGAAGATACGACATTTAGAGTCAACAAACAAGAATGAATGGCTCAATGTAGACCTTCCTGGCCTCCCCTCCTCTCTCGATAACTGGACATTCAAGAAATCGAGACCTGTGTGTTCTCTTCGGCTGACTCGGTTAACCCGGTCACTGAAGCCACTTTCGACTCGTTCTACTATATGATGCCAACAAGCCACACTGATTCAACTCACACAAGCGATACTAAGTACTCAAGCAATTCAAAGCGGCGAAGGGTGGTGACGGAATCACGGAGTGAATTTGACTTGCTTGTTCCCACAGGGATGACTTAGTGAAGGAAAAGTATCACCTTGTGCTATAAGTGTTGACCTAACCTTGTTCACACTTTCCCTACTACTGTAGTTTTGGCAATGACTACTTTTTAGCCAGGCCTCTCCACATTTACGAGTTGAGAGTAGCTTTACCAGATTCACCGCACTCCGGCTTGTCTGTTCGCTCGCTTTCACCGCTCGCCTTCACCGCTCGCCTTCCCCCCACCCACCCACGACACCCTCCTCGCCGTAATCGTAAGTCCGTCGGATCCTGGCTTCCGGATGAGGATGACGCCGATTGGATAAGGCTGCGTGATGCTATACAGCCAAAATTAAGCCAAAGGATGTCTAAGTCACTGATAAAGGATCGCCAACGCTCGCTCCTCTCCTTCCTCAACCACATCCGACATGTCTACACCTCCCCCATATGAATCACAGAGAAACCCAGATACCCGCCAGCTCCCTCCTGGTTGGGTCTCGCAATTCGATTCAAAGTGAGTTCTGTTTTCTAATGGATCAAACGAACGCTCATCAGCTCCTGTCAGTTACAAGACTTGGTACGCTGTATTCCGTATAAGTTCCATAGCTGGTTCATTTCCTCACGTTTTTCCAGGTTCTACGTAAATACCAATGCCAGTCCACCAGTAACAAGCTGGGTGCACCCACTCGGCGCAGCGCCACCACCTGGTCCACCGCCCGCTCCTCATTCCCCTCCTGCAGGCCCTCCCCCTCCCACGAACACAGGGTATAACCAGGGCAGTGGCGGGCAGGGATATGGGTACAGTAACCCCCAAGGCGGATATTCTCCTAGTTACGGTGGTGGTGGAAACAACTTCCCTCAGCAGCAACAACCACCATACAATAGATACGATGGCGGATCCTCTCCACAAAACTGGCAGCAGCCACCACAGCAGGCGCAACAGGGCGGAAAGGGCATGATGGGTTCGTTAATTAGTCGCTTTCCAGCATACGTCATCTCATTAAGCAACCCTTACCTTACCTTATCAGGTGGTTTGCTTGGCGGCCTTCTTGGTAAACACGGCAGCAGTGGGGGCTCGTATGGTGGTGGTGGCTACCAACAACAACCGCAGGTGGTATACGCCCAGCAGCAGAAGCCGCCCAAGAAATCTGGGTTCGGTATGGGAGGGATGCTCGCTGCCGGTAAGCCATTCACTCTCATCAGCTTAGATTCCTACCCTGACATGGTCATATTTCTAGGCGGCGTTGGTCTTCTCGGAGGTGCACTGCTCGAGAATGCATGGGAGAACCACGAAGAGCGGGAGCGGGATGATGCGTTCCTCGAGGGTGAAGCATACGCCAATGGTGGTCTGTTGTCAACTCTCATTCCCTGACTTCTGACCGTTTACTGATGACACTTGTAGATGATGGAGGCTTCTTCGATGACGCAGGAGGAGACTGGTGATCATTTGAGATTTGCTGGTGCATCGTCTAGCAGCTGCCCTTGTTCGTTGTAATACCACTCCATCTCTTTATATATATATTACTCAAAGGTTCCGACAATCTCACTTCAATGTTCAATCTCACTTCTGTAGTGGACAAGGCTGGGTGGTATTATACAGAGAATATTATATACAAATGCTGTGCCAATGTCAAGATTCTTCCCAATATTTACATGTAAGTTAGAGTGCTACAAAAAAATTACTCCAGGATGAAGCAAATCAAATACACACACAGGTCCTAGGGCTATGTGGCTGCTGGTTTGAATTTCGATTTAGGTTTTGATGCAGGTTTTGGTGTCACGGCAGGCATCGAAGGGGCTTGAAAGGCGAACCGCGAAGCAAGTGCAGGTGGGTCAAACACTTTCACAGCGGATCTAGGCCATCGATCAGTCACCGAAGTGAAGCGTTGTCATACCACTCACTTGGGAGCCGCACCAACCCTGTGTTGTACGCAGAGGTTCAAAAACTGTGAGCCGTACTTGTCAAACTGCTCATCGGCATAACGCTTCGCTGCATCCTCGTTCGCAAAGTACTCTTTCACGGTCTCAACAACGTTTTGTCGGAAGGAAGCATAATCTTGATAGGATTTTTTTCAGAAATATGCAGAGATCATGCCAAGTAAGTAATCACCTGAAGGAACGATAGTGCTCAAGATTCCGAGCACCTCATCATCGAAGACATCGTCGTCCTTCTTAAGGTGGTTCTGCCTCTTAATCTGCAGCCGAGTTAGATGACAAAATCAAGGGTTATAGATGCAACTAGGTGGGCTCACGTCATCACGGAGTGCCAACATCTTATCATATAGGGTCGACGGAACATCTTCAACCGGTGTATTACCGATCTCTTCCGGACGACTGCGCGACGCAGGTTTCGATCGAGCTTGTGCACGGGTAGCTATTCGGGAGGATCCAGCAGCGGGAGAGCCCTTCATGGCAGCGTCGCCATCAGAAGCATACGGTGAATCGTCATCGTAAATTTCGATAGGATCGTCAACGACTTCTCGGAGCTTTCCTTTGGTTTTCTTTGCCGGACCTTTGCTCGAAGGAGCTTGCTTTTTGGGCACTCGTCCAGATTTATCAGCTTTGGGTTGGTAGTTGACAATCAGCTCTGAAACACGATCAAGCATTTTGGCCTCTGGCCCAATCTAAAGTCATCTGTTAATCAGTCATAAAGAAGACGCAATTTGAAGCGTAATGAACCTGCAGGTACGCTGTGTGAAAGCCTCTAGCATTCATTACGGAATAGTCCGAGAGAATTTCGAGATACTGGAGGCGATTCAAGATCAACTCAAGCAGTTCGGACGGCATGTCCTTTGCCAAGCCGTAGCCAGGCAACTGGTCCAGTTGCTTGCTCCTATTCTCCTTGGTGTTGGCACCCCGGAGAACTGATGCTAGCTGAGCCATGGTCATTGTTGCGCGAGTGTCATTGACCACCTGCACTAGCTTAACGATTTTTTTGGCCGTGTCGAGAACGTCTTCAGCAACCCTTCCCTCCGCAGCCTCACAGTTATCGCAACCTTGGTGACAAAGTCGTTTGTCGAACTTCTCGTCGAAATACTGCAGAACTTGGACACGCCGGCAATCCGTCGTATTTTCGCAATACCGGAAGACGGCTTTCGCGGCCTCCTCTTGACGTTTGATTGATTCCTCCGTGGCGTTTTCGTCTTTGCGGATCATGTTACAGAAAGCTTTGTAGTCCTGAAAACTTGAGTCTTGATGATCATAATAGGACATCAAGCACAAATTTGAGGAAAAACTAGACTTGAAGTACTCACAAAGGACACAGTCTGCAGGCAATCCATCACGACCAGCCCTGCCTGTCTCTTGGTAGTACCTTGAGTGAGAATAGGTTAGTTATGCAGGAGCCAACAAACATCATTATAGCTACCCCGACAAGGACTTGGGCAGATCATGGTGAATAACGAATCGAACTGTACAAGCAGTCAGAAATCCTCCAAGAACGCATGAGCATGTTCCTACCGTCAGCTTTGTCAATGCCCATCCCAAACGCGATCTGTTTGTGACGGTATCAGCAAATCAACTCCATATGTGGAGGCGTCGATGCATACTGTAGCAATGATAATGAAAACCTTGTCAGTCCGCCATGCATCTAGAATCGAGTCCTTTTCTTGAGTTGCAAGACCAGCATGGAAATGTGTGGCCTTGAGTCCTTTATTTTGGAGAGTTTCAGCGAGCTCCTCGCACTTTTTCTTCGCTCGGCAGTAGATGACCCCTGATTTGCCAGGATGTTTTGAGTTGATAAAATTGACAATGTCGTCGACATAATGCCCCTTCTTGCTTTTGATCACGTATTTTAGATTCGGGCGGTTGAACGACTGAGTGAAGCTAGCGTGGTCGTGCAAGTGGAGTTGTGTAATGATATCGTCTACCGTTACTTTGTTCGCAGTGGCGGTCAAAGCCATGATAGGAACGTTTGGATATAGATTTCGAAGCATGCCCAATTTTTGATACTTTGAAAGAACAAATATAAATGGGACCATTTGAAAAACTAAATGGAGAACGTACCGCTTCTCTGAAGTCTTGCCCCCAAGTTGATATGCAATGCGCTTCGTCTACCACGAAGCGTGCGATCATCCCCTGTTTATATAGTGATGTGAAGACGCCTTGCGCATACTGATTATCATGCAGCTTCTCTGGTGTCACATACAATATCTTGACAGTGCCATTGAACAAGCTCGCACGATCCAGAGGAACTTCTTGATTGCACAGAGCAGCTTCGACGCCTCTTTGTGATAACGCATGGACCTGGTCTTTCATCAAAGCGAGCAGAGGTGAAACAACAATGGTAACACCGTTGGTGCAAACAGCAGGCAATTGATAACACAGACTCTTGCCACCACCCGTAGGCATAAGAACGAATACGTCTCTGCCCTCCATTGCAGCAATGATCGCCTCAAGTTGGTTTGTTCGGAAGTTCCGAAGACCAAAGGTATCACGAAGCTGGCGTTTGAGTTCTGGGTAATGCCGTGACGACGTCAATGCGGAAGGCACTTTTCTTTCCTTTAATGCTTCATCAGGTATTGTTGGTGCGATTGAAAGTTGGGGTTGACTTTGTCGACCGTTGAGTTCCACCATATCATCATAGATGTCAGGCATGCCAGCCCACAGCATTTCGTCGTCGCTGTGCTCATCGACATCAATGACTGTTTTAGGAGAGGCTGAAAGACTGTCTTGAAACGCTGTCGGTTGCGAGGGAATTTTCTTGATGGAAGACGTCGAGGATTCGGGGAAGACTATTGTAGAGTTGTTTGCCGTCGAGTTCACCAAAGTCATTGAAGATGACGCCGTAGAAACCATCGTAACGTCGCAAGTGAGAGCCGTGGTTGAACAGGGAAGAGCCCGACCAGTCGCTTTACGCCCTTGAGCAGATGTAATAGCGGCTATGCGATCGTCCAGCACCTGTCTGGAAAAAGGTCAACGAAAATTAAAAGTGGAAACAAAATCTTACTTGATGCTTTCCAAGACTGTAATGTCTTTGGTTTTGTCTACACCACTGTGATACTGGACGATTTGTTCCATATTTGAGCGACTAAGAGTGTGGCAATGAAGGAGACATGCAGTGAGCTCCTCGGCAGATTTCTATGTTGTATAAGATGGTGGGGCACGAAGTCAACAAGGGTCGACTTACCGAATCCAATTTTTCGCGTATGTCGGATGATTTGGGTGGTTCCGGCGAAGCCTCTCTAGTAAGAGGAAAGTCACGATCTAGCTTGGCAAAAGGATTTCGTTCTGGGTCCAGAGTCATTTTTAACCAGGGTTCGTCATCTTCAGCACGAGCTTTCCCTTTCCCCTTATCCTTAGCTGTCCGACTGACTTGAGGAATATTTTCTTTACCAGCAGCGACTGACTTCCTGGGCTTCTTGAAAACCTGAGGGGATGAATCTGAAGCGAATGCTGGATCAGAAGACGTCCTTTTGATACTACTGCGGGGCGACGAAGGATTTGAGTCGGAAATGTAAACGACTTCACGCTTTTGAGCGGGTGCAGGTGTGGCATGAGATGCATCCGCATGAAACCGAAACCCAGGAGTATGAAATTGAGGCAAGCCGTTCGTTTGCGTTTTGCGGGCTGGTTGAAATTGTCAACTTCGTTGATGATGAGATATGCATCATCACTACCTGTAGGATTGGCAGCCGCTGGAGCTGACTTAAACCCCTAATAATCCTTAATCTGGCTTTCTCGAATCAATTAAAGCAACTTGAAGTACCTTGGGTGGGGCGGAAACTGATGATGAAAGAGGCGGTGGGAACGTATTGGTAGGAATACGACGCAGAACATCTGCAAGGTTATTCTTTACCGCAGACGTCGGTGCATCACGCGTTATTCGGTTTTTAGGTTGTTCTGAGGCCATTTGAGGAGCCCAAGGACATCTGGGCGTCGTAGACAACGGTGGAGACCTTTAGCTCTTGAGGCACAAACTGTGTATCACGCGTGTGACAATGACAACGTGACAGCCGCGTCAATCACGTGAATTTATGCGCGCGCCTCGAAGTTGAAGTCAACTTGAAGTTCAACTTCAAGAGCAAGTTGGTGCCAGTGAGCAAGAGTCTTCAGAAGCTTCAGAATCAAATTCGGTCATGTCAAGACTTAAGGTTTGCCTTGGGTTTGCCAAATGGTGTTAAACTTGAAATGATCACTTAGTGCACCTCTTTTGAGTCTTCTCTTTGTTTAATGACTCGAGATCAATTGCAGCTTGGGTCCAATAATCGACGATTTCTTCACAATAATGCACCAGGAAAGCCAGTGATATTGAGCTCAGAACTGTGGCAGCGTAGTCGAGTTCAAGGGGTCTACGCTTGCAGCTAGCAGCACGCCATGCAGCCACGGGCATAGTATAGTGTCATTCAAGGGCGTATGCTGAGAAGGGATGCAAAAAGGGCTTATGTGTTGGAACCTTTTCAAGCAGACGACGCGTTCATCTTTTTTATAAACGCTGTGCAACCAGCCCCGACAAGGCCCCGACATTTGTAATGAGTCAGGTACAAGCTGTTCAAAATACGCACAGACCACGAAGGCGCTTGTGGATGAAAGGGAAGAGGAGGGAAGAGGACTCCTTGGAACAGCAGCATCAGTAGTAGAGACTAGTAGATAACTGATGGATTGATGATGACCTGAGACCTTGGGGTCCAGTGAGGCTCGCTTCTTGCTCTCTTTAGTTTGAACATCGCCTCAGAGCAGTGCCATCAAGGTAGAAAGCGACCGCAAGACATCGCCATAGGTTCTGGCGTCTATTTTTAACATCCTCAATCCTCTTCGTCCCTTAATTTACGGGGAGACCTCGAGACAGGCACCATGGCAGCCAGGCCTTGTGCTGCAATTTGGCTCAGGGCTGCAATAAGTATGCTCCCTTTTCTTTGATAACTGACATCCCTTCTCAGTAGATCACTTTACATAAGTCCTTTTATTCAAAAGGGGGGCATCGCCGTCCCCTACCTTAACTGTCTTCCACTTCCAACTCCGAGTCATGCAAGACGTTGGCAATCCCGACCCCCGGCCTCTGCCCGATGGCTGGAACCAGCACTACGATGTATCGTAAGTTTCTATCGCTTTGGTTTTACCAGCCTCTTTCTAACTTTCACTAGAAGAAACAATTGGTCTGTTGCTTTCGCGCGCTAGTCTATCCTATTCACATCAAGTCTTTTTTTTTCGTCAATTAGGTACTATGTTCAGATTAGTGTCATGCCTCCGAAGGTATCCTATCAGCATCCGGCAGATCTAAGGCCTGAGCCTACACGAAGAAAGGCGTCAAGGACGGTGATCCCTCCACCACCACCTCCTCCCATGATGCCAGTGCCAAACACCATGACGATGCCCGTGCCGAGCATCAATCCTCCCACTCAGTCAAATGGAGGATCTGGTCTTTCGTTTGCTCAACGTCTCTACGCTAGTTCAAATAGCACAGACCAAACTCCTCCATTCATCACGGCGACCGCGCGAGATTTCGCAAACACATCAACTCCACACCCTCCGCCAATTCACACATCCTCCCTTAGCAGTCTTCCAACACCCCCGCTTTCTACTTCGCCTTCACCAGGTTTCAATCTACCGCGAACATTGCCCACCATACCACAAGAGAGCCATGATAGCGTTGGCATTGACTCCACTACTGACTTTTACAACAATAACCTTGGTTTTGGGAACTCCGCAAACTCTAGATCTGCCCATTCTCGAAATCGATCGAATACCGGTTGGAACACACCCTCGCATGGCTCCGCAAGCAGCAACTTTTCTAGTCCTCACATCCACGGAAGCTCAGAAGGGTCCCTGGGACATCCCCCTTTCCATCCCCCTCTACATCGAACACAATCTTATCAAATTCCGCCGCCCCCACCTCTTTCTGGGGATTTGCATCATCCTCACAGAGCCTCCACCTTCGCAGCAAGTAGCTCTGCACGGCCATCCTCCTCCTCTGGCCCCCGTATTTTGACGACAACAGCCCGGCCTCCTCCAAATGCGACGAATATTTCTGATTCAACCCCCAATCTCCAAACAGTTGCCTCACCTCCTCCGCCAACAATGCCGTCTCCAATGCCGGGAGTTGTAAACCCGGGAATGTCAGGGTTGCCTTCTCCCCCATATGCAGGATCCCTCAGCCCACCAATTGGATCTCCCCCGCCTCCACCCTTTTTCCCAGGCATGCCTGCAACTAACGCCCAACCGGCGATACAGCCTCAGTCTAAACCTCCGACGTCCCCTCCAATCTCGCCAGCGCAGGCCGCCCAGAATGAGGAGAGGAACAAAATTCTCAAACAGATTGGACTCGCAGTCGGCAAAACTGCAGGCAAAGCGGCACTGAAAGTAACAGGCCATGCGCTTATGAGTGCCGCGGGTATTCAGCCGGGGAGCATGGAGGGAAAGCTATTTACGGGGATGGGAAATTCCATCCTCAATAGCGACGCGATAGGCGCACTGGTGAATAATTTGGCTGGGACAAATTCAGGGGTCAACGCTTCCAATCTGCAGGCAGCGGCACAAGGTCAACCTGGTGCTGATTATCAGGGTATCATCAATGCCTTGATGCAACAGCAGCAGCAGCAGCAAGCGAGTACTCTTCAAATCCAGCAATCACAACCTGGCCCTGCGGCTAATTACCAAGCACTGATCAACGAACTGCAGAAGCTTCAGGCCAATGCGAGTTCCCAACAACAAGCGCCCGTCCAGCCGCAAAATACCGCCCAGCAGCAGCAAGCCTTATTCCAGGCACAACTGCAACAAACTCAGGCATTATTGAATGGAGCCTCCAATCCATCTCAGCAGCACCAAAATCAGTACCAAAATCAGCACCACCACAATCAGCATCACCACAATCAGCACCAGAACAGTGCTACATCACAGCTCAACGCGTTACAGCAGCAATTACAGGCTCTAAACCAACAGAGCCAGCAAGATCCGCTTCAAGCACTCTTACAGCAACAACAGTCAAACTCGAATCAGTTCGACCCATCCAGTCTATTTACGCAAAACAATACGGATTTCTCTGGATTGAGTGGTGGCTCTGGCTTTTCTGACTTTTCTGGTGGGGGGTCTTCTGACTATGGCTTGTCCGATGCAACCGCATACGCGAACGCCCTTGCTGAAGGGTTTGCTGCTCAAGAAGCTGCAATTTTTTAGTTTATTTATTCATTTGTTCCAGCTGTACTTCGCCACCTCTTGCGTATTTCTTGAGTCATGATGAAGGGCTGTGACATTGAAGCTCGCGACCCCGTGATGTGACCGCTCAAGCTGTTGCTTAATTAGTTGTCTACAAAATTTCTTGTTTCAATCATTATAGTCGTTGCTAGGTCCTGAATCCACAGTTGGCAGAAAGATGGCCAGTGGAATTCGTCGTTCAGCACGCTTTGCAGCTTCCTCAACAGCAACTCCCACAACGAACGCATCGCCAATCTTTAGCGCCAGGACCTCTGTCGTGGCAGAAACTGAAACCCCAAACACGTCCGATGTTGAAGACGAAGACGCGAAGAAACCAGCTGCGAGGTCAACGGGTAGATCCCGAAAACGGGCAGCTGAGAATGAGAGCGACGACGCTGAAGACACTAAAACCGTGAAGCCTCCGCCTGCAAAGAGGCGCGCGGTCGCTAACAGAGCTTACGTTGAGATACCCGCAAAGAATAAAGGCAAGGGGAAAGCAAAGGTAACTCCTTTTGATCTTCTTTGCATGAGTTGAAGGTTCACGGAATAATTTCAAGGCCTTGCCGCCTACTTCGAGGGCCAAGGGGAAGAGGAAGGCCAAAGCGCCTCCATCTGACAATGAAAGCGAGTCGGGGAAAGGACTTGAATATAATGAAAGTCAAGACGAACCTATTGAAGAGTCCGGCGACAGTGGTTCCGAATTTATGGGCTCTGAAGTCGAGGTTGAAGTCGCCCCGTCACGGGTGGAAGAAGACGATGACGATGACTTGTTCAACGCAGACATCAACGCTGCTCTCGAAATGTCTTTACAAATCGATTACTCAAAGTTAACTGGATCATCGTCTTCGAACTTGGAAGGACTCAACCTTGCAGACGCCCGGCGCCGTTGTGCCACTGCAGCCGAAAGTCGTTTCGCCCGTGAAAACAAAGACTTCGACGTTGACGACTATCGAATGGAGTTTGACAGCGATGATAGCAACTCCTCAACTGAAGCGCATCCGTCGCAGTCGAAGAAGAAAGGAAAAGTGGCAATCAAGTCGTCCCTCAAGATGGCTATGACGATGTCTGAACTCCGCCAGAACAAAAGGGAACATCGGAAAACGCTGCTTGCGTCGCGAAGGGCTAACAAGAAAGAAGAGCAGGAAATGATACGAGTGCTCGGTCGCAGACTCACACACGTAAGTTTATATCTGATTTTGTGCTGCATTGCTTCACTTTTGGGGTTTGTATACAGGCAGAAAGGACATCCCTTGCTTTGAAGAGAAATCACCCCGAGCTAAACGATGTTTGGGGAGACCTCGAGGCGAAGATCAAGATCATAGAACCAACCAAGGCTAAGCAACCTGCAAATCTGAAGCTGACTCTTCTTCCTTTCCAATGCGAAAGCTTGTATTGGATGCGAAAGCAGGAGAAAGGTATTTGGCATGGTGGCATGCTCGCGGTGAGTCTGTTGACGAAGTTGCGAAGTCAGTTAGAACTGAATTTGGAACATGCTCGTAGGATGAAATGGGGTGAGGAACCTCCAGATATCCAATGTCATGGCGGTGTGTTGCTTACCTTTTAATGTATAGAATGGGCAAAACGATCCAAATCATCTCTCTTTTCGTTTCGGACGGCAAAAAGCCTAACCTTGTCATTGCGTAAGAGGTTTCCTATATCGTCGAATAACCGCTAAAATACTGCATTGCAGCCCGACGGTTGCTGTCATGCAGTGGAAGAATGAGATCGCTGCGCATACTGAAGGCCTCAAAGTCCTTGTATGGCACGGTTCTTCTCGTGAAAGCAACTGTGAAGAGCTCCAAAAATATGACGTGGTATGTCTATCGAAACTCGTGAATGATCAATCTGACCGTTACAATCTGTTAAAGGTGTTGACGACGTATGCGGTCATGGAAAGGTACGCATATCATTCCAAGTCCCACTTTGGTTGTTAACCTTGGCACTCTTAGTTGTTTTCGAAAACAACAAAGTGGTTTCAAGCGCAAGGGCATGATAATCAAGGAAAAATCTCCAATTCATCAAATTCATTGGAATAGGATTGTTGTAAGTTCTAGTTCCCATAATTTTCGATTGCATTCGTCGACCCCACCCTAGCTTGATGAAGCCCACAACATCAAAGAACGCTCGACCAACACCGCAAAAGCGGCTTTCGAACTCAAGAGCGACTTTAAATGGTGTTTATCTGGCACACCCCTTCAGAACCGTGTTGGGGAGCTTTATAGTCTCATTCGCTTCCTAGGCGGCGACCCCTTCTCCTTCTACTTTTGTGAGGCGTACAGTCAGTTCCAGTTGACCTGACTGACCGTTTTCGGGCAGGTAAGTTATGCGATTGCAAGTCGCTTCACTGGTCGTTCTCCGACAAACGTACATGTGATGGTAGGTCCCCAAACCTGTCGTCATTTAGCTTGGATCTCACAGTTTTCGACAAGACTGTGGTCATAGTCCAATGCAACACGTCAGTTGATTCATTGCCTTTCAATGGAATTTTCAGCTAATATGATTTTTAGACCTGTTTCTGGAACAACGAGATCCTTACACCCATTCAGAAAAGTGGGATGAGCGGACCAGGGAGACTTGCCTTCAAGAAACTCAAAATTTTGTTGGATCGCATGATGCTCCGCAGAACCAAGGTTTTCGAGACAACGTTCCATCCTATTCGGCATCTCACACCATGATTATCTAGTTACAAAAAGCTGATGACCTTGGGTTACCTCCGCGGACGGTGATTGTTCGGCGAGATTACTTCAGCCCCGAAGAGAAAGAACTCTACCTGTCACTGTTTTCCGACGCAAAAAGACAATTTACAACGTATCTTGACGCAGGCACTGTTCTCAACAGTAAGCCATCTCCTATCATCTTTTCACAATTGAACAATTCTCCCAGATTACTCCAATATCTTCAGTCTGTGAGTAACTTGACATACGTCACCCAGTAACTTCTCAATCTTTCCAGGCTCACCCGCATGAGGCAAATGGCATGTCATCCTGACTTGGTCCTTCGGAGCAAAACAAACGCTACGCAGTTCGTCGCGGACGCGGACGAAGCAACCGTCTGTCGCATTTGCAGCGACGTGGCAGAGGATGCGATCCAGTCCAGATGCCGGCACATCTTTGACCGTGAATGTATCAAGCAATATCTCGAGGCGTCGCCTGAAGAACAGGTACATTTTGTCACTCGTCGACTATGTACCCTATGTCTGACTGAAAACAGCCTGCGTGTCCTGTATGCCATCTTCCACTCACGATCGACTTGGAAGCGCCAGCCCTTGAACTCGAAGAGAACCTTCCTAACGCACGCCAAGGCATCCTTGGACGCCTGAATCTCGAAACTTGGCGGTCTTCCTCGAAGATTGAGGCCTTGGTAGAAGAACTGAGCAACTTGCGAATGCAAGACGCCACGACCAAGAGCATTGTTTTCAGCCAATTCGTCAACTTTCTGGATCTAATCGCGTTTAGGTTGCAAAAGGCTGGGTTTACCGTGCGTCATTTTCAAAGGCTGCTCCACTTTCGCTCATTTTTCCTGGATATAGCTCTGCCGTCTGGAAGGTACCATGACTCCTCAAGCGCGCGATGCAACAATCAAACACTTTAGTATGTTTCTTACTCGTTAGATATACTTGAGTTTAACCTGACGTCCCCAGTGAATAATGTCGATGTTACCGTATTTCTTGTCAGTTTGAAGGCAGGAGGTGTTGCTTTGAACTTGACTGAGGCGTCTCGCGTGTACCTTATGGACAGTTGGTGGAATCCCGCGGTAAGTCTAATTGCGGATCCACAATATGTTCATTTCTAATGTCTCATTTTTAGGTCGAATATCGTGAGCATACGCCTTTTTAAATGCATGCGTACTCATACGATCACAGAGGCGATGGATCGAATTCATCGCCTTGGACAACGTCGTCCAGTCCAAGCCATCAAGCTTGTCGTCGAAGACAGCATCGAAAGCCGTATAGTCCAGGTAAGCATTTGCCGCCCTACGTTGGTCTTGAGCGTCAACGAAAATGCTGCTTATAGCTTCAAGAAAAGAAGAGCGCCATGGTAGATGCAACCTTGTCCACTGATGAGTCGGTAAGTTCAAAATCACAATCTACGTCGACCTCAAACACCGCTTAACGATTAACACTTTCCAGGCTATGGGCAGGCTTACTCCAGAAGATGTAAGTGCATCACATCTTCATTGTAATTCGCACATTTTTAACCCCTGCGCCATAGCTTGGATTCTTGTTTAGAGTGAGTCCCCTGAGTTTCAAAATCGCTTCACTGCACTGCATGGGCCTAATTCCTTGTTACTTAGTTATGAAGGCTGTATGTCCGGAGTATGTTTTTTGAATATGGTTGGTGATGCGTAGTTGTAGTGAATTATCTGATAAGATACATACTGTAGCATATGATAATTGCAATGGCCGGGTTCGTTATTTACCGCCACCACCCCTCTCCAAGGATATTTATCCAACGAAGGTCCTCCGTCGTGTCATCCATTTCAAACTCCCATGGCTTCGAAGACCTTCAAAGAGTACACCTTGGATGAGATAGCTCTAGTTCGTCGTCACGTTTGCCTAAACATAACCAGCCCCTAACGCCATTCCAGCACAACAAGGAAGGCGATGTTGTCAGTATTTAGTATTCGGAGTCAGTTTGAAGCTCACTGAGGACCTCACCTTAGTGGATTATCATAGACTCGAAGGTGTATGACGTATCCAAATTTGCCAACTTGCATCCCGGTGGTCCTAACGTGTTTTTCGCGGATGGTGTTGGTACATTGCTTTCGCTCCATCGTGCATCACGCCGTTCTAATTCCCTCTAAAAGCTGGAAAGGACTCCACGCAAGTGTTCTTCGGGCTTCACCGCCACGAGGTGCTCCTTAAGCCTCAATATGCTCGTCTTCAAATCGGCAAAGTGCAGGGCCAGGAAGAAACTATCAAAGCACCCCAACCTGGAGAACTTAGCCGAGTCCCTTACGCTGAGCCAACATGGCTGACTAGCGGCTATTATAGTCCTTACTACTCTGAGAACCATAGGAAGTTCCAAACGGCCGTACGCACGTTCTTCACCACCGTTGTGCAACCCGAAGCAGTCAAATGCGAAGATAGCGGCAAGCGGATACCTCAAGAGGTGGTGGATAAGATGAGGTGACTGCTTACTTTACAAAAAAAGCTCTCCGCACTTTCTCAAAACCACAACAGCGAAACTAATATTATTGCAATGCGTCTGGGACCAGGAAAACATCTCCAGGGCCGTAGCTTAATGGGTGGACTTGTAAAACCAGAGGAATTCGATTACTTCCATGAGGTACATTTTATCGTTTAGTGTTGGGTTCTCTTGCTCAACTTCTACCCAGTCCATCATTCACGCTGAGTTGGCACGCGTCAGCAGCAGAGCTGTCGTAGATGGATTGCTGGCCGGTCTTGTAATCGGTCTTCCGCCCATCCTGAATTACGGTTCACCAGAACTCCAAGCCAAAGTTGTCCCTGATGTATGATGCCTCCCTCGTCAGTGGTGACGAACCTGGTCAACTCATTTAGATGTACAGGCACTGGCAGGGAAGAAGTACATTGCACTGGCAATCAGTGAAGCTTTTGCTGGAAGTGATGTTGGCGGGCTCCAAACGACTGCTGTCCGGGATGGAGACTACTGGGTTGTGACGGGGACGAAGAAGTACAGCAATGCCTTCTCACAAAACAATTTTACTCAAGTTGAAATAGATGGATTACCAACGGAACTTTCGCAGACTACTTCACAACTGGGTGTAAAACGGACGTTCGTCAACCTTTTCATATCTTTTCATGTCTGAGATTTCTGAATGCCCATCCAGACAGGATTTACGGTTATCCTCATTGAGCGTGGACCAGGCGTCTCAACGAAACAAATCAAAACTGCATACTCCTCCGTTGCCGGAACAGCGTATGTTACCTTTGACAAGGTTAGCCCCCTGTTTTGCGTTTCTCTAACTCAGCAAACACGGAAACCTTTGAGGTACGCGTCCCGGTGGGGAACACTCTGGGCAAGGTTGGTGCCGGAATGTCTGTCATCCTCAGCAATTTCAACCATGAACGTTGGATGGTCTGCGCTACGTCGCTTTCTGCCCAGCGTCTGATCGTTGAGGAGTGCTTGAAGCGAGTTAGTTCCATCGTAACTCATTCACCTCATGCTTATATTTCTCCCTGCAAAGATGGTCAACGCAACGTATTGTGTTCGGGAAACCTTTGACTTCCCTCGCTGTGATCAGATCGAAGCTGGCCGCCATGATCTCTCGAGTGGAAGGCTGTCAGAACTGGTTTGAGTCCATTACACATCAAATGAACAACGTTTGCACGATTTGATTCTATCTATCACATCGACAATGCTGACAGGCCCATGTGCAGATGACCTACAGCCAACAATCTGACAAACTCGCGGGTCCCATTGGCTTACTCAAACAGTGGGTCCCTCTCTCTTGGTTCTTTGGTCAGCTCATCATCGATTTTATCAAGGTACATCTCAAGATCAGGGCGCGAAACGGCAGAAGGTGCCATCCCTCGATTTACGAACTGCTCCATAGTACTCATCTAAATCCTGTAGATGCCACTCAAGTATTTGGCGGCCGAGCATTGACGGTTACTGGGATGGGTAAATTGGTTGAAAACGTACGTACCACGTTTCCCTTGACGACCCCATATGATACTCAACTCATATTGCCCGTTAGTATCACAGAACCTCAGGCTTCGATGCCAGTAAGACCATTTCATTGTTTCCTTCTATCGCGTATTGATCGTAATGCTACATTCAGTCCTTGCTGGTGCCGAAGATGTGTTGGGAGATTTGGGTGTACGGCAAGCGCTGAAAAAGATGCCTCGCGACTCACGGTTATAACATCGTCCACATCTTTAATTTCGCCTACATACATGAAATCAAGTGGATTCACACCCGGCGAAACTCCACATCTCTCACTTATATACATGCACTTAACTGGATTGTGTCCGTCAAAACTGAGAGTCTCAAGGGCGCCTCTTAAGCCATCACCAGAAAGGCCACAAACGTGACAATCCCACTCAACAAAGCCCCAGCCACTCCTCGTAGGCCTGCTTTCGCCCCGCTGGTCTGGCTCGATGAGGGCGATGGTATACTGGTGGCCAGACTCGTGACCATGATCTGTGAGGATGGGGTTGTGACGGGAGAGGACAACGTCGCAGTCAATGATGTGATGACTGTCTGCTGTCTGGTGCTCGATGACGAGGTCGATGATGATGATCCAGGAAAAGTGAGCTCAGGAAGGGTAACCCCATTTGCAGCACATAGTTGGACAATTGCTGCGGGTAAACGATTTGTGGTTCCACTCAATAAAAATGCACGTTCAATACGCACTGTCTAATTCTTGCTGTTCCTGCGTGTAATCTGTCGTATTTGTCGCTGTACCGACGCATACGAAACAATCGTATATGCCCGATTCGAAAGAGGTCGTGCAATAACACTGGGACGGCGTACAGCCCTATCAGATAGGACGTTAGAACCCAGTGATTCGTGAATTTCTTCTAAAAGCGTTGTACTTACAGACTCTAGCACGGTGTTGACCGGGTCACATACTGATTCGCATTGGCTGGGGACACTGGGTACTGTGGAGGTCTGCCGTGCCTCCAAACTTGGGATGCGAAGAGCGAGATCACTTTGTTTAGCAATGGCCAGATGGTAACATCCAAGCAAAGAGTAGAAGAGCGAGATCCATTGCAACATATGCATGTTGAAGAATGTCTACACTCGTTTTCAAGGTCAAAATGGATAGTACCGGTCAGTACGTCAGTGCGGCGAGGAAGGAAGCACAGCACATGGCGGCCACGGAACGCCTGCACCAAATTTAACCGTGATGCATTGGTTCATAGCGCCGGATGAGAAAGAATTTGGATGCGAGTCCCCAGGAGTCCCCCTTGCATACGAGATGGGAACACCATCGGAACAAAAATATTAAGAAAACCCTGGAAAAGTGGGCAAGCTCGCACGGAGCGTTCAAAGAGTTTGCAAAGCTTACGAAACCGGGAGCAATCAAGGAGTAATCCAGTTTCAACTTTCACTGCGGAACAAAAATATGATGAAAACCCTGGCCTTGCCCTGGCCCAAAAAGTGCACATCTTTGCTTCTGAACACCCTTAGAATGACCTAATTTTATTCTCATTGCTGCCCACGTCCTTTGAATTGAAACAACATGCATAATTACCGCTGTTCTGTCATCTTCGCCTGTCGGATTTAACCAGAAAAGAGAGAAACACTCAGCTGGGACATATAATTAGACCAACAAAATACGACCACCAGTTGAGCAGGCTATCTTCTTGGAGTCGGACCGATGACATTGTTGAGCACAGGACACGAACACAGAACTGGCATGTAAATTTTTTTGTTGATTACCTCTCATTCTAATGATATCAAATTGAAAAAGATCTCAGTAAGTTGGATCAGCGAAGACAACCACGAAAGACGTACATCCTATTATAACTTGACACATACGTTTGACCTCCGACACTAATTCCCTCATCTTTCGCTCTCCTTCAACTTCTAGCAATTCATAATTCCACCGAGAAGCCGGAGCGACATCTGTCACAAAAGTTGGATGGCGGGGAGTGGAAGGCGGTGAGAGGGCATTGGTCTCTTTATCGTACTCGTACACGGAAAAGCGCGTGCCCATCGCACTGATGGCGTACAATTTAGGCACAACAAGATTTCGGCCAATGAGGCTTTCAAAAGTGTTGCGCATCTGCTGGTCTGCTTTGGATCGGGTGAAACTCTCGTGGAAATGAGGGAAAGGCTTGATTTCAAAATATAGGACACTGCCATCTTCGAACGATGAATATCGTTGTAAAGTCGATAGAACCAGGCGCTACCGGTCCCTTGTACTGAGGCATCACCTCATAATGCTCGGTGTGGGGAAAAAGATCCGTAAGGAGGGTGTTGTATGGCCCATAATATTCAGATTCGTCTGTAGTGAAACGAGTAACAGACTCAAACTGCTCTAGGATCGTATCAATCCAAGGCATAACTGGTAACATCAAGTGATTTTAGTAGACGGAAAACAAACGGCCAATCACTTACATGCTCGTAGGGGTTGTGGGCAGGCTACTACATTAATGTCGACCTTGGGCGGGAATTGTGATGATCTTGACAAACACTAAACAACATATGTGCGAGACCGAACCATGGACTCGATTCATGATCGATGGATGAGGGAGGCATTGACCATGGTAAGTGTCAAGGCATCATTTTAAAATGGATTTTGAATTTCTTCGTCAATAGGCGGAGGAGGCCTTGGCTGCATCCGAGGTCCCTGTGGGGTGCGTGTTTGTCAGAGACGGTATCATTATCGCAAAAGCACGGAATCGCACAAATGAGCTCTGCAACGTATGACCTCAAATCGCTTGTGCTTTTTCGCGATTGAAGAACTCCTCAAAGGCCACGAGACATGCAGAATTGGAGGCCATTGATAGCATCATGGCCGATAGATCGTTGACCCCAGAAATATCCGAATATCCCTTGTCAAATACCACCCTCTATGTCACGGTTGAGCCTTGCATCATGTGTGCATCTGCCTTGCGACAAATGGGAATTAAAGAAGTCTTTTATGGGTGCGCTAATGATAGGTTTGGGGGTTGCGGCAGCGTGCTTGGCGTAAATGAACGGTTAGTTCCGTTGTATTTGGGGTGGTTATCACTCATTAACCCATGCAGGCTTCCTCATCCAACGCACCCTTCCTATTCCGCAACAGGTGGATATTACCGTGAGGAAGCTATCATGATGCTTCGTCGTTTCTACATCACCGAAAACACAAATGGTATTTCCAGTTACAAGCTTAGTCCGACATTTTACTCACCCTCCGGTCAAAGCCCCAATTCCCAAGTCGAAAGCTAACCGAGTCCTGAAAACGATTATCTACCCTGATCCCCCAAGGCCGTGAATGGTCGTGCGATTCGAATCAGGCTCATTTTCGTCAATGGCGGAATCTTCTGACGAGTCAACTTATTCGAAATCTCTGGGCTTATTAGATGATGGTCAACATCCAGGGCTGGACGTTGTCGGGGCCCCAACGTTAAAGTATGCCATTGCTAAAAAAAGATGCACAGCGATCGTCCTTATGTAAAAAATGGGGGAAAGGGAAATCGGCCCGTCCCAGGAAGGAACATTAAAAGTTCGCTTGCTCGGTTGAATCTTTCCATACAAGGCCCAACGATTGTGCCACAAAACCCCATTTATCCGCAGCCTCTTGGATTCTGAATATGCAATCAGAAACCTACAAACCAATGTCAAAGAGCATAGGTGCAGTTTACCTTTTTTCAGTCGATTTTCCGGCGCCGTGCCCAGCTTTTTTGTCCACTCGAAGCAGTAAAGGATGAGGGTTGTGGGGTAAAGTGTACTGTAGAGTCGCTGCATGTTTGAATGAATGCATGGGAACGACGCGGTCGTCATCTAAAAGGACATCAGGGTCACCGTGAAAATTGAATGATACTTGAACGTACGATCAGCAGTCAATAGCATGTAAGGGGGTAAAACCTTGTTGGTCGGGACGTTGTGTAACGGTGAAATTGGATAGATGAAGTCGAAGTCGTTGGGATCATCCGGATCGCCATAGTCACTCGTCCAAGCTTTTCCTGGAGCGATGATCTTAGCAAAAACATGCAGTGTAGACAAAGAAATAAATACCTATGGTGAATTTATGAAACTACAAAAAGACTAACGTTAGTACAAAACTAGGACAATGAACAGAGAAAGTGTCACCCTGAGAAGGTCCAGAACACCGACTTCCGCAAGAGCTGCACCGTATGTGCCCTCAGGGGCACGATTCACGCAGGCCGCAACAAGTAAGCCTGAAGAAGAGAAGTTCTCAATGCACGCCGGTTAGTGGAATTGTTGGCCTACCTCCATTCGAACCACCATTAATGGCAACTTTCCCTGGAGCTGCATACTTATTTTTCACCAGATAATCTCTAAGAAACTGTCAGCGATCAATACCAATAACGTCAAGTCAACACACGTTGCTGCGATAAAGTCGTCAAAACAGTTTTTCTGGTAGAAAGTCAGTCCCAAAACAGTCAGTTGGATTTGGAAATCTGAACCTTTTTTTCGCGATAGCCCCCCCTATGCCAATCTTCGCCGAATTCTCCGCCACCCCTGATATTGGGAACGGCTAAAACAGCACCGTACTTTTGCAAGAACGTTAGGATGGTTGGGCTAAAAAAGGGGTCGATGGAGATATTGAAGCCTCCATAGCCTATGTAAAAATGTCAGTGTCGTAGTGAACGCGATGGTTCAAGGTTGTTTACCGTATTGTATTGCCGGGGCAGTGCCGTCGAGTTGAGTAGATTTGTGGCGGACGATAAACATAGGCACCTTGGTGCCGTCTTTGCTTTCGTACCATACCTAATGGGATTGTCAGTGAAGTACTCTGCTTTGGAAATAGAAAAACTAGCTTGGCGAGTGTCAAAGTCACCTGGATTCAAACTGCCGACTTTAACGGAGCGGTAAATGTTCCACCTTTGTTCTTCAGCCGTGGTAAAATCGTACCGGGCGATTGTGCCAGGACTATTAAAACCGCTCATTGTAACGAAAAACCAGGGTTGCTTTTCGCGAGAAGAAACTGAGGCGGCACCGACAAATTCCGGCGCTAAACGAGTGAGCTGCTTTCCATCTCTAGAGTACACATAAATCTCGTCTTTGACCTACCCTGAGTGTCAGGGAGCAAGTGGTAGCATGAATTGCATGAACCTACATTTCGTTTGTAGATGATGGCAAGGTTGTCCTTGTTGACAGAGGATACGTCACTCAAGAATGCATCGGTCTCCGGGATGAGTTCCTTAACCTCATTTTTTTTGGCGAGGTCAATGGTGATAACTTTGTATTTCGAAGCATCCTTGTTTGTCCTAACATAAAGAGTCGATCGGTGATTCGTGATGCTTCGGGACAACGTCAGCAACGGGGTAGCAGCTAAGGGGAAAGAGACGTCGTACACGTCGTATTCAGCATCGAATTCGTCAATTATTTTGTTCCACTTGATGTTTGGTCCAATTCCATCCTCTTTATTATACTCTGCAACCCACAGCAAGTTTTTCTAAGCGTCTGGTAAGCTTTTTGTTGAGAATGATAGTTGACCTGTTTTACTGACCCTTGAAGTATCCTTCATAGTGTAAAAGACTATGTACTCTTTCTTCTCTGTGAAATCAATGCTGAACATCCAAGTCGGGTTCTTCTTGTCTTCGTGAATGAGAATATCCTCTGCTAGAAAGAAGAATGAGACTCAAACTTGGGAACTAATGGAACATAGATACATTGCGGTGTGCCAATGCGATGGTAATAAACCATGGCATCCACGTCGCCTTGAGTTTCTATTGTGGCATTCTCTGTGGTGAGGCCGGCTCGGTCTGGGTAGCGCTGTCACACCGAATGGTATGAATGAATATCCATCAGGTAGATTGTGATAAAATCGTACCTGATAGAAAAACCCCTTGGAATCTGGCGTCCAGGTTATTGAAGAGAATTTAACGAAATGAATTTCTTCGGGAAGTCGGCCCGTATCGTGGCCATTAACCGGTTTTTCTGCGAGGGGAGAGTCTGTCCGTCTGATGTATACAGTAGAAAAGTCGCTTCCCTGCAATAAATTTCAGAAACGGTAGAATGGCGCTAGAGAGTGGTAAATTACAGAGAGGGATACTCCGTATGCCCAATATTCTCCAGACTCAGAAAAAGCATACGTAGAAAGGGCGGCGGTACCATCTTCAGTTAGTAGGTTAGGCTTCGGAGGTGATCAGCCAGTGGTTGGCAATGAGGGAGGCACATCTCTTACATCGAAAAAGATTTCCCCAACTTTGCTATCATCGCTTCCCGACAAGGCGGGCAAATCTTTGCCCTTAGAGCGATACACAACTATATACGCCCATGAGGAAGTGCTCTGAGTGCATGTATGCATAATAATTGCTCACCCGATTGCGCTTGCAGCCCGCTGTTATAAATCCAGTACCAGCGGCCATCTTCACGCAGAGTCGGCGCGCCGAACTAGAAAGAATGATGGGTTCTATCACGTTGACACGCACACCAAAGATTCTGGGTACCTTTGCGTAATCCATGCTAGCCCGGAAGGCGTCCTCCAGCCGCTTCCTATCTACATTTCTGTCGAGAAACTCCCGCGTGAACGCTTCTTGGGAAGAGGTCCATTTGTCCGTTTCCTCCGTATACTCTTCCAACCAGCGATACGGGTCAGCGATGCGAACTTCTCCCTTGGCAGCGCTTTGATAGGTGTCGACATGATCGCAGCGGCGCGCTGGTGGATATTTATTGGAGTTCCACGGTGTTGGAGAAATTGCCATTGAGGAGACGGAGCGGGAAAAGGGACGAAAGACGCGTCGACGAAATGCTTGCAGCAACATGTGCGTTCAAGACATGGCTCCTTATATGGGAAACCACTACTTCCTATCCCTTTTTGGGGTCCAACACGCTTAGCAAACCTCGCCCACTTGGTCATGCGCTGTGAAATTCTCTCTCATTTGGTCCAATCGATGACCGATGTCGACCGATACAGATAACCCTATGGCCGACCGTCAACTGCGTGTATCGTTTCGACAGCTTATTTCTCTCAATACCCGATTGCTGGGCGCCCCAACTGATGAATCTACTCCAAGCCTGGTGGCAAGACAGTCAGGCATTCATGGAACCAAAAGAACTCGTATCGGTTCCAAAACGTTGGTAGCAACGCTATCAACCTTTACCGTCGGCTTGAGAAGGAGCCCTGTTTCAACAAGTATCTCGACTGATTCCGCCTCATGGGTCATGTCAGGGGATAACCTGGGATAACCCGAAACACGCTGCAGGACATATCTCGGCCTCCATCAGGTCAGGGACTCTCATCGAAGTCACCAGGACCTTCAAGATGAAATGAGCCGAATTATTGCAGCGATGTGACCTTGTGAGTTTTTCGCTTGACGATTTTACATGACCATACTAATCGGGGCTCACACAACCGGCCTTTGTGAGAACTAGCTTGGTTTTGAACATTCGTCATTGCAGTGTGCGTCTCATAATTTTTTTCCAAAGACATTCAGTTCGGGACGGTGGACCGTTCTGAGCAAAGGAGCTTGTACTGGAAACAGTACGTTTTCCCGATCTATGTATCTTGCTTTTACAAGTTCTCACGTGGCCTTTCTTCAGTCCCAATCTCATCTTTTTCAGACGTCCTGTCAAATACGACCATCGGGTGTTCCATTGGCTAAGGAATATCCGGCGATCGCGACATACGGTAATAGAACACAGGTCCGCGGTTCTTGTCGTCCTGGTAGAATGTCTCCACCGTCCTCTTGATCGCTTGTGCAGGCCCTTCAAGGGTGTAACACTTCAAAGCTCTCCCCTGACGTGGAATTCTTTCCGCCCTAATAGATGCCATATTGCCGGCGTGAGCTCCTGTTTCTAAAAATATTGTCATTCAGCGACATTCTGCCACTTAAAGCGTCATGTGCGCCGAGCAACAGGCATTTTCCTGCTCTTTCCCTGGTCTCTGCCATTTCATCTTGGCTGCTCCTTCGATCTGCCAGGAACTCTGATCTCGAATCCGGGCACTGATGCGGCAGAATACTCCTCCTAGGTCCCTGGGGATGTATTTTCTGTGACTCTTTGCTTTTACTTATTCGTCTATGTCAAATGATCTTACGACTTGAATGTGGGGTCTGAAGGAGTGAGATACGGGGTGCATTGCTGTGGAGTATCGTTCAGGACTACTTCTGTTCAGGAAATCGGCGGGTGAAAGCTTATAGCTTCAATGACAGACTTACATGAAATGGGGTTTGCATTGGTTCGCCACGTGGAACGGGGAACTCAAGATTGTCCAGTGGGACCCGGATAGAGACGAACTTTTTCAAACGAAATCGAAAAAGAGTCAAGCGATAGGATGGGTCATTCGAGACGGCAGCGCACTGGACAACTCCAGGACTTTTCCGGAGTGCAGGGTCTTCGTTGGTCTTTCCGAGAACATACTTTCTAAAGATTCCGCTTTGAAATTGAGTTATATATGGAACCTGAAGCTTGAAGGTTTGAGCCACCGAGAAATTTCCTGTGGTTGGGACCGGTCCTGAAACGCGAAGTATACCCGTGCAGACCTGCGACTTATGGCGATAACGGTGGTGACTTCTGGCAATAGCCTTTCCAAACAGTGGTATCAGAGTGGGGGGTTACAAAGTACAGACATTCTCTAATCCCTGTCCGCGCGGTTTTGTTTTAAAACCTATCTGGCTTGATTTAAGCATGTGTGTGTGTGATATCAACGGCTCATGCAGTGATCAGGTCGAGGTGCGCATGAGCATCAAACCACCTTCATAAACAGCCCAACCAATAGCCGAGCTCAACACTTTGCGCGACATGCGCAATGAAGCACCGTCGAAATATCCGGTGATACCTCGTTGCTGTCAACGAAAAAAATTAGCACAATGTGACGCCATTAGTTGCGAAAAGCATGCCTTCCAAATAGTAGCAATTGTCGTTAAAAACCCGTGATACTGAGCTTCAGTGCGAACTTGTATCTTGGTCTATGACAGCCAGTTTTGAAAAGGAGGACCAGAGATAAACAAGGAAAGGAATTACCTTTATGACATCGAAAGGATGGGTCGCCATCGTGGCGATAGCACCGGCTGAGGCCGCAGATAAACCATGAATCAACGTAGCCTGAGTACTGGTCACGGGTGGTAGCACGTAAGCTGGGAGAAGAGTAATATTGACACCAAAGACATGGGTGAAAAAAGATGTGTAATGAAAAGCACTTACAAGCTTCATGCTTGATGCCCTCGTAGAAGACAACAAAAAGACCGGCGTACGGCGCATCTCGCAGTGATGATGCCAGAAACCCACGGAGGAGTTCGGAAGGACCCTGACGGACGATGGTACCGAAGGCGCCTGTGAGGCTCTCATACGCATATATGTTGCTCTGGGTGAGTGTCAGGATCGTAATTCTTACAAGAGTGATTACACCTACCTCAAATCGGGCCTTCAAGACAGAGAAAGGGTTTAGCAGGAACCCAACTCCGACACGCGTAGTCGCACCTGCAATGAGATTGCCTTGACTGGTGAGTTTTGGCAGCACAGATGACGTGTTTTTATTCGCATCTCCGTTCTGTGGTCGTCTGCGAAGGGACGCGAAATATGGAGATGTGGCCATCAAAGCTCGAAGCTGGGTCAAACTGGTCATGTAAAGCGCGACTCCTGGGACGTTCCTGACATACGTTCAGTAAACCTAATGCTGAATTTGGAAGAAATACGGAAAGCACACCTAACGAGAGAAGGTGTAGTTCCCCTCCACAACCCACGCCAACCGCCTGAGTGAATGACGTCTCGAGTGATATCAAGAATGATGGATGTATGGGGCCTAAATTAGTTACGCCAATTATTGAGGTCACAAATGCTATGAACAGAAAGAAATACCGTGTCGGTCTCCAAGTCGAGCCATCCCCTTGCTGCAACCGGGTCTTGAGAAGATCGACTGTTGAACGTTGAACGCCTTTAAGTCAATAGCACTCCTCTCGAGAAGAACGAACATGGTTGGAGGCAGACGGTGGTGGCAAGTCCCGATAATCCACCTTGAGGGATGTTATACAAAAGGGACTTTTAAGCTAATTCAAAAACACACCTGAGAGCAATTGCTGTCCAACATTGCTCATTAATAACAAGTATAGGCCGAGAAAGTAAATGAATGACGGAAGGAAGGAAGATTGTGGAGTCACAGACAGCGCTGTGACCTTTGCTTACGACCACGATCATGGAACCAGCCATAGCCGCCATCCCCGCTCAAGCACGTTCAAAACAGCTGCGTGCATGTCTGCTATGCTCAATAATCCAGCTTCCTGTGGACTTCCGCAAGAACGGCTGTCCAAACTGTGAAGACGTTGTTCAGGTGGGGACGAATGAACTCTTCTCAATCATCGTCCGCTGATAGTCTCTCAGATGAAGCACAACCCCGACCGCATTAGTTCATGTACGACAACATACTTTGACGGTGTCATCTCTGTCATTGACCCGGATAAAAGCTGGGTAGCGAGATGGCAGCGCACATGTACGTTCGCCTATATCGTTCCATTGCACGTAATTGACTTGGCCTCAAGCGAAATATGTTCGAGGGATGTACGCCGTGCGTGTTAAAGGTCGCATACCAGAGGACGTCGAGGCGGAGCTTGAGAACCGGGGCCTCAAGTACCGCCCACGCGACCAGACGGACCAGGATTAGATCCTGCGGTACAGGAACATAGTTTATGTACATGTATTTTATTTAGATCACGTGATCCATTGAAGTTCCTTTAACGCGTCGCCGTTGGTTTTTAATTTCAACATAACCGCGCAAATACCCTTTGGACCGGACTGTCACATTCTCCCCGACTTGCGCATAGGTATTAGAGGCCAGCTATTGCTGGTATGAAGCAGCAACCAGCCAGCTTCTTTCCCACAACGGCCTTGGTGAGTCGCCACCATCACTCCACGCCCATGTAAAATGACGAACGCCGCCTGTATTAGGACCATGCGGTCGCTGGTCTCGGGGCAGGAGTTGCTACCACGCTGTGCATGAATCCCCTTGACCTTCTTAAGATCAAGTTCCAGGTCACCACATCGAACCCCAAAGGCGGTCTGGGGAAGCACATCTGGCTCTCATTGAAGGACATTAAACAAACTCAAGGATGGATGGGCTTGTATCGCGGAATCGGACCAAACATCGCCGGGAATGCATCAAGTTGGGGCTTATATTTCCTCTTGTGCGTGAATTATAGCACTACCCCCCGCCGGATATTTACCCACTTTCATCCAGTTATAACATGCTGAAGAAGCGGGCTTCGGGTGGCGATATCGCGAAACCGTTGACAGCAGCAGATTACTTGCTCTGTTCCGCTCAAGCGAGTTCGCACTTCCCATTTTGAACAACCTGGGTGTGTGCGGAAACTAACCTACTTGCAGGTGCTGTAACCGCCGTCATCACCAATCCCTTATGGCTCGTTCGTGTGAGGATGTTCACGACCAGAGTAGACTCTCCAAATGCATACCGTGGTCTATCGGGTGCGTTGAGTCAAAAGTCGCTCGGCAATCAACTTACCTGCATGAGCAGATGGTTTATCACAGATCGTCAGAACGGAAGGCTGGACGGGTCTGTTCCGCGGCACCACCCTTGCCCTCGTTGGCGTCAGCAACGGTGCCATTCAGTTCGTTGCCTATGAAAAGATGAAAAAATGGGGTTTTGACCAAAAACAGAAACAACATGAAAGGGCAGGGAAACAGTATGACGCGGAAACGGAGAAACTCGTCAGTCCTCATGCAGCTGTTTTTTTTCATAGTTCCGAACTTTTCCTTTGCAGTCGAACTTTGCCTACACCGTTATGTCTATCACAAGCAAACTGGCGGCTTTAGCGCTGACATACCCATACCAAGTTGTAAGATCCCGAATCCAGGTAAGATACGCTTGGCCGTTCTGCTTGGGGCAATCTGATTCGATACCTGACCAGGACAACGCTGCGATACACCAATTTCCTAACATCCCGGTAACGATAAAACGCACTTGGTCGCAAGAGGGCATCCGAGGCTTTTACCGTGGGCTGGGAACAAACCTTGTCCGTGTGTTACCTGGGACATGCGTCACGTTCGTTGTGTACGAGAACTTGGCATGGCTACTACGGACAACTGCGGCAAAACGTGTAGCGTCCGAATCATAGCACTTTGGGTCCTACCCGGGATTTATTTAAATTACCCTACATTCGTCTAATGTACTTTTTGCATTTTTTTATTACTAGAAATGTATACTACACCTTGATCTATATCCCCCATCTCTCGATCTACTTATATCGTTGTCGACTTCACTTCCCCTCAAAGGAGGGCTAACGGGAGATTGACGGGAGACTATGATTTTCAATCTTTATTTATGCGTGCTTTTCTTATCCCTCCGTGAGCAATAAGCAGCAACACGACCTCTCAGGTAGACCGTTCGACGTCGTTGGTGAGTATGAGTACTCAAAAGCCTTCATTTCTTGTGTTGATCCAAGAAATAGTTTACCCACTATGAGCGCCTTCCTTGCCTTTCGTTTCGCCGCGTTTTCCATCTTGAGAACGCGCCCCATGACTTTTGTCAATTTTCAACATGGAACCCGAGCAATGTCCTCTAAATCGAAGCAACACAAGGGTCTAAGTCTACGAAATCAAGTCATTGGAGCAAAGATAAAACACCGCGTCGTCCAACTCGTCGACCAAGAAACAGGCGTGCCCGGCCCACCCCGCAATCTCGAAGACATCCTCGCCTCGGTCGATGAAACGACACACTACGTTGAGCTCGTCAGCGAAACTCCCGTGTTAGTAAAGATATACGACAGAGCTGAAATGAAACTAAGGCACCTTGCACGGAAAGCCCGGGTGAAAGTGTCGGCGAAACGTAACCAGCGGAAGGAGATCCAACTCACGTGGAACACTCAACCAGGGGACATGGCGCACAAGCTCGCAAAGGTCCGGGAAGAGCTAGAAAAGGGGTGTCGGGTGGACTTGGTCTTTGCGCCCAAGCCGAATACCGAACCCCCACGCATGATGGTGATGCGGCAACGATTGGACGAATTTGTGGCGAGTTGTGTGGATCTGAGCTCAGAGTGGAGGGAAAGAGTATTTGAGCGCGGAATGGCTCTCGCGTTTCTGCAGAGCAAGATCGAGATTCAGGTACCCGACAAGGAGGACTTTAGAGGGTTGTTGCCCAAGTCGGTTCTCCGTCGACAAGAGAGGATTTTGAAGGAGAGGGCTAAAGAGAAGAAGCGTATGGAGGCGCGAGCTTCAGCGCAACCAAGCGAACAATCAGAATCCGACATATTTACGTAGAGTACTTGGAAGCTACATATTTACTTGGGATTGTCTCCTAAAACTTCTGGGATCAGAACAGCTCCGGTTCTTCGGAATCCCATATTTCACCAATGGGGTCATTTTGAATGACGGAACATATTCCCGAGGAGACAATTCAGAGTGTCAGAGCGTCAAAGTTAGCCCAGTCCGAGTCCGTGGGACTTCGTTTTCCTCGTTGGAATGCGATACAACGATCTACCCTGCTGCATCTTTAACGGGAACGCATACGGAAATGTCTTGATCTTCAGTGGAGATTCCTCTACGCATGAGGGCAGACGCCCCACGAAAAGATGCTGGAATCCCAAAGGAATGGCAAATCCCGCCTGAATCATATCCTTTCCAACTTCCAACAAAGTCGGATCCCAAACCTTCGAAAGAGCACCACGATGCGCATAATTCAATTTCGCCTTTTTCACTTGGTGTTTTACGAAAGCTGGATTCACTCTTGGTCTCCTAGGTCGCATGTGCGAGTGTCGACCGACAATATCGAGGATAGCATTGAAGAAATGGGCATCAGGCTCCGGAGGCTGCAGACTACGCTTGATGATGAGATCCTCCGGGATTCTCTGCGCAGCAGTTTGTGCGGAGCGGTAAACAGCCAAACCTTGATCACGTCCCAGAACTTCGCGCAAATTTGATGTCCGAGGTACAAGAGGATGGGGTTGTCCCCAGCCAATAACGCCTTGACGAGCATGACGAGCCTTACTAGTGTCCAAATTGTTAGAAATTGACCGTGGATTCGCTTCAGCAGCATAGAGCTTGATCATGATGGTGTATGCATGAATAGGGAGGCACCAAGGAGTAAATTTTGCGTCAGGATCTAAAACCACCTTCCAACTCGCCTCTTCGGCATCTTGTGCAAGCTTCCAAACCCTCTCAGCGAACCCAGTCCTCCCTGTTTTCTGAAGTGCGTTCAGGATCGAAGTAAAGACGTATGGTCCGAGTTTAACAGCGTGCTTTAGTTGTTTGCTATACCTGACCATCTTTCTTTTCGCTGGATCAGCAAATTCGCCGTCTTGCACAGCTTGGTCCGGCGGTAGGAGGAGGCCAGGAAAAATGATGGGTAAGAGGTCTACAACAACATTTGGACGGCCGGTGGACGTGAGATGTGTAATAGTGGACGTAATAGTGTGACTATCTCCTCGTTCCACAGCCGTGCGAATGGTATCCATGCGAGTAGCGTTCTGGCCGTCACTCATCAAATTCAAAGCTTTGTCGACAATCTCAGAACGGTGGAGCAGTGTACCATTCCTCAGCAGAATAGTCGCGGTAGCTTGATCAGGTTTTAATGGCGGGACTCGTTCGTCAGTCATGTGGCGCAAAATTTTGTCAGCCAGTTTGCCAGAACGCCTATGCCGCAAAGCGTACTGCAGAAGACTGTTGTACCCGTATCTGTCCATGGCGGGTAACATTGATCTTTCCGGGGATGAAAGAGGGTGTAGATGATTGCGTTCTGGCAATTTATGGATAAGTCGGTGAAGGACGTCATGAAAGTAAGAGTAGGCTTTGACTTGCTCGGGCTGACCCGCTTTATCAGGGACCCAAACTTTCACTTTGTCTCGTGTCGCTCGTGCCGTCCTGGGACAGGCAGAAAGTGAACGTATGATTGGGCTGATTGACTGGAAAGGTATTCGCTTTTCATCTAAAAGTGCCGCGATATTAGCAAGTGCCTGCAGCGCGGCACGAATGTTAAGTCGGGAGCTCTCATCCGTTGCGTCCGATGAGAGGGTCTGATCAATCGCATCCAACATGGGGTGCAAACATGATTCTGAGGGGAACTCAGCCTCAGAATCGTACCATTTGGGGACGCCCAACCCGTTCTGTGTAGTCGCAATAGGTCCAGGGGAAGATGGATCTAGCTTGATTGAAGATTGCACCATGCGAGCCTGCCAATCCCTAACCATAATCCCAAAAAGCAACGATGCTATGATGATTTCCCCATTGATAACGCAGAGTGTCATGAGGGTTCGAAACATGTTGTTAGTTCGTTTCTGCCGTCTTTGGCGCGCCAGGTCCAGAAGCCGAAGAGCAAATTTTGTACCGTGGTGGTTTGTCATGGTAGGTTTGAGGGTGAGAATGTCAGAGTCTTCTAGCGATGACTTTAACAACAGGGGTGACGTTATATTGCCTATAGTCGGAGAAGGATGTGTTATCGCTTGAAAAACGGCTTCCAATGTTTTGGTGCGTATTCGGATGCAGCTTTTCATCATTTGCTGAGCCAAATTGCCGGCTTTTTTCGAGAGCCCTATCCGAATGAGACCATGCAGTAGTGCATGGGAAGATAACCTCGGCGAGACATTCGAGTCGAAAGGTATGGCTGAGGCCTTGAACCGCTTGAGGTCTCTTATTCCGAGGCTTGAAGTCCATCTATCGCCAAGCCTGGCGTGGCGAATGGAGTTGACAATGAGAAAGGCATCAGACAGATCGTTGTTTGCAATAGACAAACGGACAGCCTGCGAAGCGGCAAGAGAGATCTGGGCTGGTGTCAGGGATTGCGAAGAAGAATTCGAGGTAGGTATGGAAGGGGTCGGTGAAAGTGAAGGTGAAGTTGATGGATTTAGGTCAAATGAGGTAGAGAGTGCGCTAAAACCACACGAGAAGGTGGATTGCAAGGCCTTGCCATGAGCAGGTAAAGCATGGAGCGTGTGTTTGGTGCATCTTCGCCAGATACATTGCATGTGTATTACATAGCTGAAAACTGGGTGAGCAGGGGAGTCGCGCCTAATGTATGTTAAACTCACGCGTCAAGACTCACGCGTCAAGAGCAGGAGAAGTTGCGCAGCAAGCACTGGTCGGTGTCGAGGACGTTGTCGACAACTTTTCGTATGATGTCGCAGGACATCCCAAAGAGGAAGGATGACACGTGAGGCGGTCACTAAAGTTGAGTTGAAGCTTGAAGACGACAGCGACGACGGAGTTTTGAAACCTTGCATTTCAGAAAATACCCAACTTTATTGACACACTAGAGTTATGAGTTATGAACGTCGCGGCGGCGGTGGTAGAAGGCGCCATCACAGAGGTGAGAACAGGCTTCATGCCCATGTCCATTTCTCCAACCAACCATCTCGTGTCCAGATGACTATGACGACCGACGGCGCGAACCTTATGAGTCACCAGACGATAAGCTCAAAAATGCCATAATCAAGTTGGGCGAAGTGGTAAGCGCCTCAGCTGGCGAGGCTTAGACTTACATCTTAACCTACGCTTCCTCCAGGATCCGGTGGAAGAACTCCCTAGACTGGAAAAACAAATCAGGGAACATGTTCCCCGTAACATCCCCATCCTTTCAGAAGCTTTTCGTATTGGGTAAGTGGGTTTCTAATTTCTCAGCTACTGTCTGACTTGTCAATTCCAGTGTGACAGAAGAACCGTACAAAACGCCCTACTATGCCGCCCTTTTACGATTGCTGCATGACCCTTCAGACGTTGGCATTCCAGATGAGACGCCCCTTGGCAGACTCATTCTCGAAGATTTTTGGAAAGGCTTCCAGGGATATCTGGACAAGGTTGCTTGGAGAGAGACTCGACTATGCGTCAGTGCCCCTCTTGCAACCAAGACCCAATTTGACAATCCATTCACCAGATTCATTTCTTTGCCCATCTAACGGTGGCCAAACTGATCTCGCCTGAGTCCTTGTTTTCTCTCCTGCAATCATTCACAGCGGTCCTCGATGAATTCGGTGTCTCTCATGGGCGAGCAAAACGAGCAGCCCTTTGTGCTGGCGAAGGCCTTCTTGTGGTATGCCCCATTCTTATTCCCGGCGGCGGTCATCTTGATTTCTCTCAGGCCGGACCCATATTAAAACAATATTCTCCCTCAAACACAACGGATATAATTGAGGCAATTCGAACCTATAACGAACTTACTGTTACACAAAAGTGGCTGGTAGCGCCCGTCACCAAGATTTACAGTGATGTCGTCCCAGAAGAAAATGCAGTCGAGGTTTGTCTTTGCACTTGAATCACGTTAAGCAAAATTCTCAAAGAACCTCTAGCTTCTGGATATCCTGTTGACCATTTTACAAACCCTGGATCGGGGAGATTTTGAGGAAACTGCCAACTGCCTTCCCAGACCATACTCTGAATATCCAGAGATTGACACCACCGTTCTGCCTCCATACAACCTTCCTTTGGTGCTAGTTCCACCGGAGATCATCGAATTGGATGCCCTTTCAGGGGATTCTGGCGAGGAAGCCCAGGTAAAGAAAGAAGAATGGCCAGAGTTTTTTATTCGACTATTTGGCTCCGAGGTAGATTTCGTTAGTATTATTGAAGATCTCTACTAACTATAGACCCCTTAGGTCTCTCCCGATTTCCAAAATCCTGTCGGGTATATTTTGCGAACCGCACTTCTGGATATCACCGATATTTTTGAGGTGAACAGGAAAGAATGTGCCCGGTTACTCCTCGAATACCCCAAGTGGAATCTCCCTGGAACATTCAAACCCAAGCCTGGAGCAACAGTCACTGCAGATCCTGTTCCTGGGAAAGATTGGCAGTTGGAGAGCACGATTATTGAGGTCAGCTCTTTCTCTTTCCTTTCCCTCGATTTGTTCTTATCTGACTAATATGTTGCGAAGACCACTCTAGGAGCGTACTTGATTCTCCCAGAATCGTCCTCAAAGTCCATTTACTACACCAGTCTCATAACAGAGCTCTGTAAACTGTCGCCTTCAACCGTAGGCCCAGCCGTGGGAAAGTCCATCCGTAAGCTCTATATCTCCCTCTCTGAAGGTTTGGACGTGGAAGTAGCGCGTCGATTCGCGGAATGGTTTGCTGTTCATATGAGTAATTTCGGGTTCCAGTGGGTGTGGAAGGAATGGTGCGTTTTATCAATTTTGTCTTTTAGATGCATCTCGAGCTGTTTATAGGGTACCTGATCTTTCTTTGACCGTTCAACACCCACGTCGTGCGTTCATGCGCAGAGCGATTGAGTATGAAATACGGTTGTCCTATCATGACCGCATCATGAAGACCCTTCCCGAATCGATGCAGACTCCTGAGGCATACACCATTGCAGAACAAGCACCAGGTCCTGACTTCGGATATGATGACCCTGGCAAGTTCTGTTGTCCTCCCTCATCAATATTACTTTTAAATATACTTCCCGTAGGCAAAGCGCATCATGATGCTGCTCAAGCCGTTCTCAATCTTTTCCGAGGACGAGCAAAAGCGGAAGACGTCATATCACATCTCGACACCCTCAAATCCACCCTCGAAAGCTCAGATGAAGGGCACGTCAACGTCGACGCTGTCGTGCGCTCCATCGCCGTCCAATCCCTCCTCCACATCGGCTCACGCTCCTTCTCACATTTGCTCAACGCTATCGAGCGCTACCTCCCTCTCCTACGAAACCTTGCCAGCAGTGGTGTCTCAAGTGTCGGAGGCGGTGGAAATGCAGAGGCTAAAGCTGACATCCTCAGTGCTGCGGCTGCATTCTGGAAGCACAACAGACAAATGGTTGGCATCGTTTTCGATAAACTGATGCAATACCAGATCGTCGACCCGACTGATGTCGTAGGCTGGACTTTCCTGAATGGGGCTGTGATTGGGCAGTTTAGCGAGCTTGCCGGCCCGATGAATCTCAGTACATTCGAGTGGGATTTGTTGAAGGGTGCTCTGGACAAAGCCAATGGACGAGTGATGATCGCCAGGAGGAAAGTCACAGCATTGAGGAAAGAAGATGATGATACACGTGCCCGTGTAAAAGCTAGTACTGACGCAGACACGATGGAGGTGGATGCTGAAGAGAAACCAGGTAAGAATCTTACAACTCCGATTTTTTTTTTTCATTTACTTACTAACGATTTTGATAGAAGACACTACGTCTGACAACCCCGCCCTCGTCACTGCCCTCAAGGCTTTCTCAAGTTTAACCAAGGAACAAAAGGCAGCACTTTCAAAAACACTCGAAGGATTTGTGTCATGCCTTGCACCATCTCTAACTGACCCAAGTCCAAACCCCCACGCCCGGACAGTCATCTCAGAAGAGGCATGGGAAAACCGAGCGAATTGGGGTCGAGATGAATGGAGTGCCTGGGAAACTTGGGGCTGGTACAGGCAGTTCTGTAGAGCGGTTTGTTATATTTTTGTTCCTCTCTTGTGGGGTCTAATATGCCCTTATCTTTGTGACAGTATTCGCCGTACCTCCGAACATACTCCAACACGCTGTACGCTATCTCGTTCGCCAAATTCGACGGATCTAAAGATCCAGCTGCTGAGCTACTCAAAAGGATCTGGAACATTGCTACGGGCCAAGATGCTTGATCAAGTGCCGTTTGGGAGAGCCATGTTACAGTATCTACACCTCTCGATTATCAGTTATTTCCGTAATTTGCTTTTATCTGTGTTACCAAATGCCTGTGTGGACTTGACCTAAGATTATTGTCGTTGATGTTACTCGTTGCAGCTAGATTGTTACAACACTGCAAACGCAAAACTCCTTTGTCCTTGTGATACTCTGTTTTTCGATCAAACGTAGAAGCAAAGGCAAGACCCTAATTAATAGATATATCCTTTGAAAAAAATTCTAGAATACAAGAAACGCTTGAGGTATCGATAAGTGAAACAATCCAGACGTCCGGTTTGTGATCGGTAATTTACCCAGCAGTATCGTTCACGTTGAGCTCCAGCCATTGACGATAAGGTTCCCGTCTGGCGACTTGCCCGTGAACTTATTGGGTCCGCCGTTCGTGCTGATGACACTGTTGGCCAAGGAAGGGGTGGAGAGAGCAACAGGAGTTGCTGAGGCAATAATGGCAGAGGCCTCAGCAGGGCTGATGGTGGTCGTGCTGGTGGATGCCACAGCTGAGCCGGTACCGCGGACAAGCGAGCCGATGGTCTGGGGTTGAGTATCAATGAATGCCATCGTTGGACCGGCAACGAGCTGGGTCGAGGCACGATCGCGAATGTTGTTGACCAATGGTTGGCCGTCGGAGGTGATGAAGATAGCGACGGGGCCGTTAATCCCTGATGGGACGACACAGTTGTTGAATGGCAGAGCAATGGAGTTGGGCTGGCCACCAAGCATCATTTGGCAGAAGAGGTTCTGAAAAATATTTATTAGTCCCTCAACTCAAATTATGGGGGGCTGGAATGACGCTCACATCGGTGGAACCGTTGATGGCAGACGAGCTAAAGGTCAGCTTGGTTCCTGGCGCAACGGTACCGGTGTTGGTGATTGCGAGAGTGGGATTTGCTGCAATGCCAAGATCGCATGGCCCATCAAAGAAAGGGCCAGCAATAGCCAAAATCTCATTAGGGGCAAGAGGAATGTCAAAGGCCGCTGGGATGGCCGTTCCTGTGCCAGAGAGTATGTTGAGAATTGTTTGATGGCGAGCCTCAACGGTCAAGATGGAGCCGGCAGCATCCAAGAGGACGGGATCGGTAATGAGGGTAGCACCACCAAGGTACGCCGAGACACCAACATTCTCAACTACACGGGCAGTCGCAGCCATAGTTGCAACGTCCGTCAGGGCACCTGCAAAGTTAAACTTGCAAGATGTGATGGGGGTCTCTCCAAACGACTTCAAAGCAGCCTATGCGTTGTTTCAGTAGATGTACATTTGCCTTCAGAAAATGTGACGTTTACCTGAAGTACGGTGCTATGAGTGGCTTCATCGACCTGGATGGTCTTGAATTGCTCGATAGGAATTAGACTAGAGCTGAACCCTGCAGCTGTGAAATCGCTAGATTGGAATTTTTTGAGAGCTTGGCAATAGAAGGCGGATTCCAGTTGCTCCAAAACATCAGCGAATTCTGTTGAGACCGTATCAGAAACAGACTCTTTGGTTTAGCGCACGCGACGTACTGAAGACCAGAACATCGGAGGCGGCGGCGCGCCTAGTCAGACGAGAGGGCGCAGCGGATACCAAAAGAGGGGCGGATGCCGTCAGGGCAATGAATAATGAGCTCAAGAACATTTTGGCAGAAGATGTTGTTGAAAGTTTATATATAGAAAGGGCCTGCTTCAAAAGGATGTGTCGAACGAATGAGCTGGAGCTAGCCAGATACTATCAACCAGGGGGTGCTGCCAGGCAAACCCAAAAAGGACTAAAATACAAGCCATTATTACTCTGCAAGAAAAAGCCTGAGAATGACTTACTAGGGCGGGAAGAGGGAGGGGAGAAAGAACGACAAGTGGAAAAAGACGTGGTGGCGACGAACATCAGAGTATTTGTAGGTATCAAGGCTCGGCGTCGTCGGTTCTGCCATTTCTATGGCGATAAGATACACAAGGAATCTTTTGACAACAGACCCTCAATTCATTGCTAACACCATGTCCATGTTTGGCACAGACATTGACGTCGATCCCGCCGACTGGCATGGGTCCTATTGTTGATTATCCCAATAGATTAGCTCTTATCTTTCAGTTGTTCTCGTTGGAATCCAATTGTCCACAAGTTCACAGCTAGCCACCGTTCGCAGCTTCAGTACTGCTCCGATATTGATATCTATCCATCAGTCATAGTCAGCGCTCAGCAATAAAGGGCACGATAGAATTTGTAGTGGGGAAGAGGATTGGCGGCATACGCGTCGAGATTTTGAGTGTGCATTCAAAGATGGGAACATGTTCCCACGTAACGGTGGGAAACCTAAGAATTTCTTCACTACACAGAAAGTCACCAAAAAAAACGATTTGCCATCGTCCTGCTCGTTGTGCTCGCTGTTCTCTAATCATCTTTGCTTTCCCTCATCTTCATCTCATCTCTGCTAATTTTGATTACACTTTTCTTCCGTGACGTCAACCAACCATGCTCGTGCTATACGAGACCGCCATGGGCTACTGTCTCTTCAAGGTATCAGACTCTGCAAAAATCGAGAGCGCAGATCTATGGAAGGAATTCGAAACGCCTCAGCAGGCGAATAAGCTGTTCGTCCCGTTGGATCATTTTTTGTCCGCGAGGTTGCCTCATTCTTTATTTTTTTTCAGACTGAAGCTGAAGGCTCTGCACCGGTTCACGTCAACGGCCACTGCGGTGGAAGATATTTCTGCCATACAAAATGGGAAGATCGGCAAGGGGTTGAAACAGTTTCTAACCGACGAAGTACTGGGGAAGGGAAAGGGCAAGGAGTCTCTGGTGGTTATTGACCCTCATCTTGGTATGCAACCTCTGTCAACCATCAGGATATATCTGGAACTCGCTTCATAGGACGGTCAATCTCAAAAAAGCTGAGTATTAATGTAAATGCTATGGCGGAGGGCCAAAATGGCGATCTTTGGCGCGGTATTAGGTCGCAACTTGCAGCTCTGCTAGACGGGTTGGACCCGAAAGATTTGGCGACTATGAGCTTGGGGTTGAGTCATTCTTTGGCAAGGTATGCACTTGTTAAACTCCAAGTTTCCCCAAAATGTTCATTCTTAAAAATATAGATTCAAACTGAAATTCTCCCCGGACAAGGTGGACACGATGGTTGTTCAAGCTATTGCCCTCCTTGATGATCTGGACAAGGAGATTAACATCTACGCTATGCGAGTCAAGGTATGTCCCTTTCGCATCCACAGACATCCCATTGAACCCCCTGCAGGAGTGGTATGGCTGGCATTTCCCTGAAATGGCTAAAATTATCTCTGACAACGTCGCTTATGCCAAAACCATCCGGCTGATGGGTATGCTTTTTTTTCATTCGTTCAAGAACCGCAGCTAATTGAGACCGCCCTTAGGATTCCGCACAAATGCGGCATCAACGTCATTCGCCGCCATCCTCCCAGAAGACCTCGAAGCCGTACTGAAAGCGGCTGCCGAAATCTCGATGGGAACTGAAATATCTGACTCTGACATTGCTCACATCCACTCGTTATGCGACCAAGTCATCTCAATCTCATTATACCGGACTCAGCTCGCCGAATATCTCCGAAATAGGATGAATGCAATTGCACCCAACTTGACGGCGCTGGTCGGAGAGTTGGTTGGCGCGCGGCTGATCAGTCATGCAGGCAGCTTGTTGAGTCTCGCGAAACATCCTGCTAGTACAATTCAGATCCTTGGAGCGGAGAAGGCCCTCTTCAGGGCATTGAAGACGAAGCACGACACACCGAAGTACGGCCTAATTTACCATGTCAGTATCTATGTTTTTCTTTGCATTTTCTAGGAGTTGACGTCACGAATTTTAGGCTTCACTTATCGGTCAAGCTCCCCCTAAACTAAAGGGCAAAGTGCGTCAAAGTAGGATATCCCCTTTTGACATTTTATTGATGGCTGGGAAATACAGATGGCACGTATGGTAGCCACCAAAGCTGCACTGTCAATCCGTGTCGACGCCCTCACGGACGCTGACGGAAAGTCTGAGGAAACGGCGCCCTCAATAGGCGTTGAAAACCGCGCGAAACTTGAATCACGGCTGCGGGCACTTGAACATCAAGAACAAGGTAACGGTGTACGCCGGTTCGATAACGGTGGCAAGAAGCAGCAGCGGTTTGAAATGACCGGCGAGACCAAGACGTACAACACCAATGCGGATGCGATGGAACTAGATTTGGTATCAACACAGCGTGTGAGCCCGAAGGAGGCCGCAGAGAAAATTGTTTCTGACGTGAAGGAGGAGAAGAGGAGGGCAAAGGAGGAGAGGAGGGCAAAGAGGAGAGCGGAGAGACAGAAGAGTGAAACTGCAGAGAAAGACGATGAGAGTGAAATGGACGTAGATGAGGAAGAGAGCAAGAAGGAGAAAAAGGAGAAAAAGAGGAAGAGGAGGGAGAGTGGGGCGGATGGAGTTGCTGAGCCGGAAGCCAAGGTCTGTTACTTCGTTTTCTTTGCGTTGTCTCTCCTGACTTTCTTTTTCTTCAAAAGGAGGAGACAGAAGAGGAACGAAAGGCAAGGAGAAAGGCCAGAAAAGCGGCCAAAAAGGCGGCGGCTGCAGCTGGGGGCGATTCACCAAAGAAGAAGAAAAAAAAGTCGGAGGCATGAGTTTGGTTGGATCGTTGTTGTTTTTCTACACTTGTTATATTTCCAATGTTATATATTTCCTAAAACGGCACATGACATCAGAGCCTTGCTGCTCGACAAGGACGACGACGGCACTCTTTAGCCCATCGCCTTCATACCCGGTTCTCGCTGTTGACGGCGATGTCCAAACCCACTCTCCTCCAGACTCTCCTCAACAGGCCATCCCAGACCTATTCCCTCCCCTCGCAAAAGGAATACTTTTCATCAAAGCAAGAAATGCTCCGCATTGCAGCCGAAACGCGTTCGCCTGGTGCGACGTCAGATAGCAGTCATCCTAAGACACAGCTCCCTCAGCCGGTATCAACGGCAAAGCACAGTGATATTCTTGCTGCTGTACGTCATCTCTTGTCGATATGTGAAATAGTCTCGTCTGACTTGAGAAATCGTTTGAGACAACCAGGACATCCCTCGTCCACGTCGGAGCAGCTCGAACTCCCAGCAGCAACGCCCACTCGCCATCTACCAGTTGGAGCAACTCTCGGACTCTGATTCTGAGCCAGAAGTGTTCTACACGCCAAACGAATCCCCACGCGCATCTATGGCCTCCTCCGTCGTTTTTCCTGGAGCAGTTCCTCGACAACCTAGCCGTAGATCCTTACGTGTTATAGTTAATGATGAGCCTCCGTCATCAACTTCTATCGCACCTATAGCAGGCCCCTCTACCCCCGCTTCCTCTTCTGCTGCGGTCACTCCGGTCACCTCACACCGAGAAATCTCCACTCGCGGACCCTCATCAACCTCGCGTGGAATGGAAAATAAAGAGCAACGCACCGCCATCACATCTTTCTCCACTTCCTCTCTTTCCACTATGTCGCTCGACGGATATTCAGTCATCTCCGATCTCACCTCTGATTCGCCTCAGCCCACAAGCCGAGAAACAGCCACCTCTACGCGTATACCCTCCTCAGCTTCCCCGTACCTGCGCACAAGCGGGCCTGCTGCGCAAGTCAGCGAGCAACGCAACACTATCACATCCTACTCTACTTCCCACTCTTCCATGTCTCTCGACGGTTATTCAATCTTTTCCGATCTCATGTCAGATTCGACGAGGGGAACTACACCTATGACTTCCGACGTAGGGCTTGGAAATAAAGAGGACACAGTTGCTATTACACCCATCAAACCCAGGAAGAACCCGCCATCTAAAAACTACGTCTACACAGACGAAGATTGGGCCAAGGAGGTTCGATGGCTTGTCCCACCCGATCAGCAGGACGCAGCAAAAGCAACGGTCATGCGTAATTCCAGCAAGAAGAAGAAACATCAAATACATCTAGGTCATGGGTTTCCATCAAAGGGCTCGAATGAGGCTGCACCCCCTGCCGAGACCAAGCAGAAGCCCAAATATTTCATTGCGACAAATGGGACACCTGTACCGCCACAATCTCAAAAGCACTCTCCCTCTTCTTCATCTTCATTCGGTACGCAGAGAAAGATGCAGATGCAGATACAAATGCCTGTATCCAAGACAACTCCAAGTATCATGATGAGTATGGCTGCACTTCTGGAGGAAGATGAGGATGGAGCGATGACGCCGAGGATGGAGCCTGGTGCGGCGAGGGCCATGGAGAGTGTGAGTAGGTCGGGTGTTTCGACTAGGCAATCGAAGGAGTTTCGGTATGGTTCTGGCTCGCATCCGGAACGTCGGGCTTCGTATTTTTCTTCTGCCACCACTGACGATGTTGGAGAATCTTCCCGACGTTTTTCATCGTCAAGGGACAGTCGGAGTCGGAACATATCCTCTCCCCACGGTCAAACTCGAAGGACCACTGACGTTAAGCCACCTCTAAAAAATCGACGCTCCCGGTCTTTGGGACACGAAATGGGTCGTCCGTTCGATTATGCCGCAGAAGCCAGCGCCAACCCACAGATGGGAGCTGGGGAGCTTCCTTCACATGGCACGCCAGGATACTCAACTTTATTCCAGGCTTATGCTCCCGGTGGTACTGCTGCAATGGGAAGCCATATGAAACTGGATGGCAAGGTCGACCTGACACGAAGTGGTGTAGCACAGACTACCATGGCAAGCGTTGAGGTTGTAAGAGGCTTGGGAGCGACTCGCAAGGGACTCTGGAAGTTACTGGGACGTAGAAGGACAGTTTCTGGGGGAGATGCAGTGTCGGCTAGGACCAGGAGTAAGAGTGAGGATGCAGTGGGGTTTGTTGGGAGCAGCAGTGCGCTTGGGTTCACGAGCTACCGAAAACCGCCTGGATACGTTCCTGGCGGGTGTGTGTTAGTGCAGGTGTGGGCGGTTGGTGTGGACGGCGTGGATGGAAAGTTGGTTGGGGTTACGTTGGGATCTTCATCTGCGACGAATGCAGAAGAGGATCCGGAAGAGGAGGATGGACAAGAAGAACAGGTAGCTCCTCCACGTTCTGGGTTGGGAAGAAGTGCGAGTCTGCGCTCCAGGCTTAGCATATCTGGCTCGAAACGAGATGTTCAACGGTCAGCATCAATGAAGGCAAACGCATCCCCAGTATCATTTGCACCCGTCCAGGCAGACGTTGGATACATACCTGGTCGAAGTTTTGTTGGTAGGGTGCTGGAGTGTGGGTGGGAGGTGAGAGAACAAGTGGTGAGGAAGGGGGAATGGGTTGTCGGGTTGTTGGATGTCAGGAAGGTGAGCCCGCATCGTGAAGTTTTATTTTTCGTTCAACCAGCGTTTGGAATTTTGATCGAACTCGATTAAACGGCTCGCGTCGATTTTACATATAATTTTCTCTTTTTTGCCTCATCCCTCATACATTCAGTCTGAGCTTGCTTTTTTCTCTCTAGTGCGGTGCCCTAACGGAATTCATCGTCGTCGATCGACGCCGTATACACCGTGTTCCACATCCCAGGCCAGATACCCCATCTCCTGCATCCTCTCAAACGATTAGGTCTCCACCCCAGCCCTCTCTTTCCCTCGAAGAACTTGCCCTTCTTCCCTTATGCGGCGTCTCCGCCTACCGCGCAGTCCGAACATTCATGTTCGCGTTCTCTTCCCTACGTGACGGGAATTTAAGCCCAGGTGGCAAACGACCCGGGTTCGAATTTGGCACCAGTTCTACTGTTACAAGTGGATCTAACCTTGGGACCCGCCGGCATGCATCAGCTGACCACGAGAATGGGCGTCGAAGGCGAGCTTTTGTTTTACGAGGCCATAATGGGGCTGGGGCAATGGCCGTGCAAATGCTCGTTTTACGCGGCTGGAGGGTGTCTGTACACGTCCCTTTCCCTCCTTTGCTGAGCGAAGGAGCTGGGGAGAGATATATGGCGCATATGGAGGAGCGAGTCAGAACACTAGGTGGGGAGGAAGTGATATTCGACGATGGTGGGACTGAAAGTGGGGATGATGGACGTGCGGCTGTTGTGCGCGTTATTGACGGTTTGAGGGTTGACGGGGACGTCTTTGACGCGGTGCTTGATACGATCGGAGGGAAGGTTATCAGGGAGGCTTCTGAGAGACTCCTGCGCTCTTGTGGAGGTGTTGATGGCCAAAGCCCTCCTGGGAAGAGTCAGAAAACAGGAATGGGCCATTTCACGACGCTGGTTGGTGATGCGCCGGAACGCACGATACCCACTGCTGGTGACAATTTTCGAGCTGGACTGCGGTCGCTCAAATTCGGAGATGGAAGTGCTGGGGCAGATAGAGAAGAGGGCAAGGGAGGGAAAGTGGGTTACGCTTGGGTCAGCGTGGCACAGGATGTGGATTGGGAAGGGGAGGATGTTGGCGAGTCAATCGGGGCCGTGTTAAAATTGGCATTGGAGGATGGTGTGCGACCTTGGACTGCAACTGTGAGAGAGGAGGACAATGAAGACTGGACTAAAAAGAACGTTGTACCATTTGAAAGAACGCCGAACGTCTTTGTGGATGAAGGTCCACTGGGCTATGGGGGAACGGTTGTCATCAAGATAGTTGGATGATACCACTTTTTGTAAATTCCTTCGCACTTTCTCTACCCCGGGCTAAGATCGTATTAACACGTTTTAGATTTTACATGGATTTATTTCGTTGCCTATACGCTGTTGTATTCACATACTTTATGTACCCTCTGGAGACGATCATCCCGATGCGGCTGTAATTTAGGTATTTAATTGCAGTACATTCTACACTTTTGCTACATTCCACAAATTATAAGATTACAGTAGATAGGTTGATAGTGAAAGGACAGCGTCAAATTCTATGCAGGATCATGGATGTCCTCACGAAACACTTTCAATGGCGATCAAGGGACCCCCAGAGGGCGGTTTGAAGAATGGTATCGTTCGTAGATTGTCCGGGGCAGGACCTTCAGCATCTAGCTTTTTACGAGCTCTATCGGTCTATGGGGGACGATCGTTCATCAACTGATAGTGCTCGAACATCTAGACGCCTGCACTTACTATGCCGGAGTTTGCCATACCGCGCTCAAGGCCTTCGAGAAGGGTACAAGCTTTACACAGCGCATTGCTCGACATATATCCGCACCTTTGACAAACCTCTGGAAGAGCCGTCAGATAAGCAGGTCCTGGAAGTTAAAGAAAAAAAAGAAACTGACGCTGCACTCGCTGAGTAGCTTTGACTTCTTCCCTGACTTCAAAAGCTTCCCCTGAGTGAATGATATCGATGATCGCGCTGGGTCGAGCTGCTTCGAGGTCCTTGAGGAAAACGCGTGCGTGGCCACGATAGGCGTCGGGAGAGTAGATGCACTCCGTCGAGAAGTAATCTAACTTTTTAAAGTATGCATACCTATGAAAAAAGATGAAATCGATGAGGAGCGCGAAATAAGAATAATAGGGGCATGAAAGACGGGCGCACATCACGATCTCCTTCTCGTAGGCGTACTTGAAAGGCTTTGATCGTCGAATGGTGTCTTCGCCTTGGGTGCAGATTGATGTACATCGTCCAAGTCTCGCGATATCGCCACGCATTACTAGAACCATTGTTTGAGTTTTTCGACTGTGATGGAGAAGAGGTTAACAAACTGTTCATAAGGACCGTTTCTGCAATGTCATCTGCATTGTGGCCTGTCACGATGTGATCTACATTTAGCATCGCAGCGCCTCGATCAAGGGCTTGTCGACGAAAAACACCGCAGAATGTACAGTTATTCTTCCTCCCAACTTGAGAGACGATGGCGTCCATTGTCCAGCCGTACAGTTCATCATAGGAAAGGATTTTCAGTGGCATATCGTATTGTTGCTGATTGCGCTTCACCGTCTACAAGAAATGTTTAATGCCCAGGCCACAGTCGCGTTTTCGAATTTAAGGCCACACCTCTAATGAATCATCCCGATACCCCGTAATGCCTTCATCGATCGAGAGCAAGAACAGCTCCAAACCGTACTGATAGCGTTCATTAAGCATTTTCATAACATATGCCAAAACAGTGGAATCTAGATCCCATTCAAAATCCGAGATTTTCATTTCAGAAAGACGGATCGCGGACACACCTTTCCCGCCAGATGCGCCAATCGCAACCCTGTCCCCAGGTTTAAAAAGATTTGCCTGAGTAATGGTGTTGTGAACCTCGGTTTCAAAGACGTAGAAGAAGCATTCCCGACAGATCTGCTCGCCTGTCTTTGGACGCTTCACCATGGCCTTTGCTTTCTGGCAAATAGCGCACGTTTGTGGTGCCATGGCGAACCTAGATAAATTTGACGAGCAGTACTGAGTAAGGTCGCGCGACGAGTCAACGTGACTTGAAATTCATAAAATTAGAGCCAGCTTGAAACTCTGCCAAAGTTATAACTAAACACCTATAATTTAAACACTTGTCCGTATCCTTGTCGTTGTGCATAAGTAAAGCAAAGCATGTGCACTTCATTCCGATACCCTCTTCTCTTGATCGCAACATGATAGCCATGCAAACCACATCATCGTCCTAAGCTGCAAAACATCCTCCTTCCACACCTTGCTTTGATTCTGTTCCCGGAACTCCCTCGTCAACCTCTCGCAGCGTTCAATATTCTCAGGGCTGACGTAGTCGCTCGCTACCTTGATGCAGTCCGCCATATTCGATACCTAAGCCAATTAGTTCAGTCTAAAAAATGTTTTTGAAAAAATAAACACAAACCTGGTGAGCACAGCCAGCAGGAATAAAAACGGCTTCCCCGGGCCGCTGGTATACCCTATAACTCTTCACACCCCAGTTATCATATAGCTCCTTGCGCAATACTTCATCGAGGTAATGCTGCTGAGTATGGATTGGATCTTGTATTGATCCACCCCCAAATCGCTTTCTCAAGAACGAGCGCAGTCGATCGCTGTCCTCGGCCCGAAAGAGGTCCCAAGCTGCGCACCCTAGGGTTCCATCAGGGCAAGGCGATGCGTATGTCATGATGTTAATTGCGTCTGCCATGTCCATATGTAGACGGGTGGAGCCTTTGCTTCCTGCTTTTTGAGTCGAGGCCATCGAGTTGTACATCTTAGGACCTGTAAAAATTCATGTACATATTAGAAGTTTTTTTTATTTACATTTTGCGATGACTCACCAAGATCAGGCCCAATGGTGTTGGTTGGAAAATGCGATCCAATATTGAATACACCATCGCGACGAACAAAGTCGGGAACGGGAACGGCCTGGCTAAAGTCCGCGTATAGTTCAGGAAACTCAGACTTGAAATCGGTTGATGGAGGCCAATCCTGATGAAAAAATATAAGAGCGTGAAAAGCTACCATTTCCAAAGCACGAACTTTCAATTTCCAACATTCTGTCCTGTTCTCATACTTTCCAAATGATCTAAAAAACTCTCCAACAGTCACCCGTTTGTTCACGTCCGTCTGGCACTCGAGAATCAGGCAATTCTGGTCGCCATGTTTCTCATTGAAATATTCTGGGGTCCATTGGATTTTAAACTGCGGCAGAACATCCGTCACCAAGAGGGGCTCGCCTAATGCCCATATCCGAGCAAATTTGTTTGTGGCGTCTACCGACGACAACTCTGAGTTAGAGTATCGGCGGATCTCATGGTACGGAATGGAGGCAATGGATTCGGGAAGATTAGGTGGAATATATGGGGGAGAAGCGAGTCCTCGAGGAGCTAATGATGGAGGGAATTGAGACGAAGATTGAGTATCCTTGGCGTTGTGCGTATGGGGTTGCGATTGAGATGAAGGTGTTGAGGCTTGGGTTAGACGGGCTGCTGCACCATTTAGGTGGATTGCTTGTGTTTGTATGGGAAGCGACTGAGTAGGGTGGGGTGGAGCATTGGTATGAGGTGATGGTTCTTGAGGGTATCTGGGCGGTTCTGGTGTATGCATTGCAGCCGACTGAAAAGAAGGGGTATAACTTGTGGAGGGGATCGACTGTGATAGATGGCCAAGAGAGGCGGAAAGATCCTGGTGTAAAAGGGATCTTGTCTGATTTTCGTGATTATTGCTGCTACCGCTCTGAACCGTGACACCATCCTCTTTAGATGAACCAATCTCGTTCAGTGTCCCCTGTTGATGTTCACGATCTTCAGTACCAACTTCAATCAAGAGCCTCTCCATAGCATCAATGGCAGCTCCTAGTTCCTCCTTGCAGAAACGAGACATGGGGGAAAAATCCTTGGCTTGGTGTTCATTTCGGCGGGTGCAGCTCAAAAAGAACGGATTGCTATGTGCATGTTTCTCTCTACGGGCTTGAAGCGCGGCAATTTCTGCTTGCCCTGCTCCGGGTCGATCGAAAGTAAGTTCCCTAACCTGGGCAAAACATTCCCCACAGGCCTCTCGCCCGCAGAGGCGACACATCCACGATGACGAAAAAATGGATGTCATGCACGTGTCTAGACGTATGCATCAGATTGTATCATAATAAATCTCAGGAAACAACATGCCACATGTGGCCCGGACTTCACTTTCGCGTACTCGTCGAATCAGCTCAGGCAACTTCAAGTGCTCACGTTCCAGCCTTAGTGTTGGTAAGAGGGCCTTGGCAATAGCTCTCTATGAAAGGGCCTAGATGAATATGATATGTTCAAGTAGTTGATTGAAAAGCTACCTTGGTCCTATTGATATGTTCCGCCCTCAACGGCACATTCCACCGTGTGGGGAAATTCATGGTTGGTAGATCAGCCTTTTGGGTTTCAACAAAGCTAATACCAACCATATTCCGTTCTGAATCCTTGAGGAAAAATCTGATACCTTGAAAGCGGCAAGTATCACCCGCCCACCGCCTCGTGCACGAAACACAACGCGGAAACTGGTCATTCCGATAACGGTTGGACATGCAGCGGGCAAACTGTAATTCCGGATGGAGGGAGACGCTCGCTTCACTGGCGCCTACGTCAGGGGAAACAAGCTGCATTCGCACTACAACATTGCAGGTGCGAGGACAGGTTAAGAAGACACGACGTCAATAACCTCAGTGCGACCGATGACAAGTCAGCTCACCATCAGAACCTTTCTCTTTCCCCTTCTCGCTTGTCACTTGCGCGTACTTCACGGTCGGCAATAATTGTGCTAAGAAAAGAGCACAGGGAAGTTAGCGACGTAACAACTAGTCATCTGACTGGACAATGAGGAGATATACCATTTTGAGCGACAATCTGGGCAGCCTCACTGCGCTTTTGAGCGTTGTAACCACGCTTTGAAGGGCCTAAAATGAATGTGTTAGACAGGCAATCAAGTCAAACACTCAATTGCTATGGGAAAGAAAATACCTTCTGGACCTGTTTTCGGCTTGGCGGTTCGTTTTGCTTTTGGTGCCGGAGTTACTTCACTGTCTGGAGATCGTCGTTTCGCTGACCCAGAGGAACTCGCTGGCCGAGGCTGTGCTGGGAGTGAGGCCAATGGCACTACCTCTGACTGTTCCTGGGACTGTTGCGAGTAGACGGCAGGGTGATACACGCCGTTGGGAGGGTAGTACGGCATGCCGTTGTAACGGATATCTTGATGATGCTGCGGTCCCTCCGTTACCATTCCGCGTGCTGCTAGGCGAACAGACGCTCGCTCAGTAGCTTGGTAAACTAATCGCCAACTATTAGATGCAAAAAAATATGAAATCGAGGTGGAGTATAGCTACATTGAGCGGGTGCTTGGACCATCGCTGGATCAGGATAACTCCGATTGTAGTTGTCTTTGTAAAGGAATTTTCCGGCGGTTAGTGGAACGCCCACACAATGAAAGTCATATCAACTAACTATGGCTTTGGTAATCGCCTCCTATCGCTGAGATCAAAACACACAAGAGTCAGGAATGTAAGAGAGTACATAGATATTGGCTTACGTGTGCGTTCTGCGGAGTACAAGGGCGGTACGACGGAGGCGCCATAGGACATGGTTGCGACGTCTTGCTGGGGCTGCCACACCGGCCCTTCAATATGGAATGGTTGGATATCGCCCATCCGAGACCTTGACATGCGAGGTGCGCGACTATCGGAGTACGTCTCCGCGGAGGACACATGTTGATGAGGATGAAGGTGGTGGTGACCGTTCGCGCCGTTCTCTGCCTTGCGTTTGGCTTCATTGACAGAATCCCAGCTAGCAGCTCTTAGATGAAAAGAAGAACCATTGCTGAATGAAGTTGCGTAGATGACTCCCTGATTGTTATGATGCCCTGGGTTCGCGTCAACGGAAGCGGGAAACGCGGAAGCCTCCTGTGGGTTAAGAAGAGAGTTGATCGACGTCTTTTTGGAAAGATCTTGGAGGGCATTCATGGTCAAGGAACGAAGAGGACAACGACAAGGTCGAAGTTAAAGGCGTTGAAGGGTTAGTCGAACTATGGAGGCCAAATGGAGGCTGTTAGTTTGTAGTATCGCGGAGCTGAAACTGAATATTAGATATTGATTTCTTTATAAATTATTCTTCCCTGACACAGTCTTGTGCCAGTGTGACCCCGCCCCCCCTGCTACCAACCTACACTCTTTATTCACGCAAACGTTCCGTGGCAATCCCTCCAGTACCACTGCAACGTTTCGCTATTAATCTATATTTGTGCCCAATCACAATCCATGTGCACCTTGATCGCAAAGGCCAACCACCATAGACCACCATCCGCCTCTAGATGGTGCCCAGTCCAGAATCCGGTGTGGCAATTCATATGCTAACTATTTAAATCATACAGTCATCCTGCAGGCTACTTGACCCTTGCTCGAGCCAGGAACACGGCTCACGGCTTCAGTTGGCTTCAAATTTCAATCTTCTAGAGTCTACTTATTGAAGCCTGATGGTCGGAAAAGCCTCAAACTCTGAGATCTGAACTCTTCCCTTCTAAATTGAATATCAAATCATCACAAATCATTTCTGATTTTGTGATTTTGACCGGAAGAAATGTTCAATACCTTCAAATTAGCGCACCTACAGAAATGGGCCCTGTGAGACCCTGTGTCGTCAGCTGCCACGCGCGAACCGTTGCAAAAAATGCCCTTTTGCGGCAAGCAGCGAACGAACCTGAGCTATACGTTCCGTCCGGTCCGACTTATTGCTGAATTCAATTGCGGACCGAAAATGTTGCGTCGTGGACTTCCAAGCCATCTTCTTGACATCGTTTCACCAAGAGATCGCGAATGTAAGTCTATTTCTCGATAGAACAGCTTGAAGTACTCATGATCTCTCAATAATTTATCCACCAAAGGTAAAACAAAACATACAACAAATCGCTGATATAGTTTGAAGCTTCAAGTCCGTAGTAGCCGGAAACCAAAAACATGATCCTTTCTCCCTGCGCACGTTTGCGGTCCTTGCCTTGGAACTGTTTATGACTGCTCCGGTCCTTTTCTAGGTGCAGTGAATCTCTTGAACAGTTTTCGCCACCGTCTCCAGAGGTCTAAGGCGTGTCCCGGTAGTACTACTAAAGATTAGTGCGCCCCCAACCGCTCTTACAAAATGGATAACTCAATGACGACGCGTTCTCAAAATCAATTCCATTCACGTGGCTTGTACCCTGCTCGTACCTTTGGACCTGCCTTTCTCCAAATTCCGCTCTGTTGTGGAGCTCCGCCAGATAGAAATTCTCGTATCCAATACCGCGCCGACTCGGATATCCCTGTTCATCTGCATCGACAAATTATTCAATGCCCAACGACGGATTACTACTCTGCTTCGGTTCTTCCCCAATAATTCCTTCTCGTTACTACATACGACGTCGCGCAGCACCTGATGATATCTGGGTGACCAAGTTTCCATAGAAGTCTAAGAAGAACTTGTCTGAAGACCTCTTGGGATACTCCATTATATGCTTGGCCGAGCGCTCTTGATCACCGGAAGAATCATATATGACATAAGTGTTCTCCACTTTTGCCCCATCTAACTCAGATGTAAGCCTTTCCTATCCCTTGGGGGAGCTGGCCATCGCCGACTTTGTCACTTGCGAAGGTTTCATTCCACGTGATAACAGCAGCTGAACTCCAAACTCCACTTTTTTTATTTTACCGAGCCTTTCCAATAAAAATGCCGACTGCTTTTTGAAGACACCGAAGCTTGACCGATGCCTATGTACCGATGCGGATTCTGGCAATCAACATTGCGTCGCAACAGGGGCGTGGAGAGTCTTTCAAATCAAGGGTAGCGACAGCAAAAATTTCAGAAAGGCGACCGGTGACCAGCGTGAGCCAGCATGACGCCCAAATGACGCCTTTGAAGTTTGAGTCCTCGAGATTTCGTCGCGCCAAGCGCACAGTGCGTAGCGCGAATCAGTCAGGTGATCGCGTATGTATTATTGGCCAAACCGTTCAAGAAACTACAAAATGCAGCAAAGCACTATCGCGATGGTCATTCAAATGAGTTCACTTGAGCAATGGGTTTATGACTTTTCCGCTTCGGTATTTCTACTAATTGAATCATATTATAATATTGGTCAGAACTTACAGCTAACTGCATAATCGTAGACCGCATCTGAAATTTCACTTTGCGCCTTTGTCTGTGCGTAAACATCCGTTTTAGGCCGTGGCTATGTAAACCATGACGCCGATTCGCGCGTGCTGCCCATTGCTCCAAGTTCTAGCACCGTTTCGGTAGTTGCTCCAAACGCTCCAATCCCGCCCCGCACGTCATAAGGGTGGAGCGGTTGGAACCTGCCAACTTGGAAGGGCGTTCTACCTAATACGGTTGTTTGTACAAATAAAGGCGCACAAAGTAAAATTTAGATATCGTCTACGGTTATGCAGTTAGCTGTAACACGCAGAAATCCATAGGAGCAGAAGAAGGTAAAACCACCATTTGACCACCATCTACATATGTTCACTGGCAGTTTCGAAGTCCATTGTTACCCTCTCAGAAATGCGCAAGGAATGGAGGAGCAAATCACATCGCGCTAACAGCGCCTCACTTTCCTCCTCATGGGTTTCCCACTCAGCAACCTCGGTCAACCCGACATGCTCATCACCCCATCGTTCAGTCTGCGATCCAAATCGAATAGGATGTGTTCCAAGAAGGTCAGAATTTGTTTCATTGGCTGGTGCAAGTGATCTGGATCCCATGAGGGGTGTGATGAAGCAAAGGGGAGCCAATACAAGATGGACGGTGGCGATAGCAGACTTGAATGGTTCGATATTATGGTTAACAGAACCAAACAAGCGGGCCTATCATTCGTGCATTCAGGGAGTAGAATATGACGAGGCAAGCTATATGACATACCAAGTAGAAAAGGATAACTTTTATGAAGTCGAGCACCATTCCTACAGGCACAACCTGCGTGTTACAAACTCCAGGTTGTGAGATGAAATGCCGTATACGTTTGGAATCTGGAGCAACCTCCTGGATGGACTGTTGTTCCAGAGCAGTAGCTATGAGGTCAATTTGGTATTTAGAACCCTCGTAAGAGTGGTCCGTATTCTTGAGCTGCCAGTCTTCTGAATCGTAGAAGCAGGGCAGGGCTTCGAGGGACGAAGACCAAATTACCCTGGCCTCAGTAGGGGACGCCGTCAGCAAAGGCTGCAGTTCACGGAACTGCAAGGTGGTGTCAGAAGTTAAATGGACCAATGAAAAAGCCTAATTTACCAAAGTATAATGCGAAAACGTGTTGCATTGCCAAACCCAACCCAGGCCGTCGATACTCAGCTCTCCCTTGTGTTGAAGGTTGAACCTTGGGTGTGTCACCACACCAACAGGATCTGTAAAGAATTGTTGAAAGAAAGTTGGCCAATGGAGACCCTTGAAGCTATTGACGCCAGCATTGCAAATTAGGTGGGAAATGTAGGGGTATCTATTTCGAAAGTGAGGGTCCTGCCACGAAGCCACCAACAACAGGGACTTACCTCTGCGATAATTCTTCTGCAAAGCGAAATACACTCACGATCGAAGCAAGGTCGAGATAATGAAATTGGATGTCAACATTCTCCCGGAATTTGTGAGCGTGTCCATCATAATTAGGGCTTTTTCGCAAGATTTCAACGTGTGCATTGAAGAGACGAAGAAGCTTCGCCCGAGCCTCTGCCGCACGCTTTTCACTTCTACATGCCATTATTAAAGTGAGACCATCATAAGTGGTGGGTATCTCCGTCGTTTGGGTATCTGGGGCAAAAGCCTGAGGGAGAGCATCGGTTGGGTAGGCCTGGCTCAACTGGAAAAGAAGACGTTGGCAGATGCCAAACCCTACACCTCTAAAGTCTCTTTTCAGCACCATTCTCCCAACGCTGGAAATATATGACTCACGCATTAGCACCTGTTACGACGATGATTGGTTTTGAGGAAATGACCATGGCGCGTTCAAACTTCAAACCGAAGATAGACAGGATCGCGTTTCTCAATAAATTAGAGTCGTGTGAACATTGTTGACAGACGTAATACACGAAACTCTATCTACTTCTGCGGGTTGATACAAAGATCTGTAACAGTTCAGTACATATGTTGGATAACCTAGACAACCTTGGCTGTCGAAAAAATGACACCATCCCGGAAAAAAAAATATGAACCGAGAAAAAGAGATATAGTGCGAACCATGATGATGAACATTGTGGGGATCTTCCAACCCGGCAGCCTTCAGGAGGAGGGAAGCATGAAGCTGATCAACCCTCCCAGAATCCCTAAGGCTGCCCAATAACGTCATGGCAAGGGTACTTTATTGACAGATGTGTCTCTGTCTGGTGGACGGGGGCGTAAGGCGCCAGCATGGCCATTCTCCCGAATCTCCTCGCCGTCATTAGATAATGTCTCAGGTAAGGTAGCTGTAGGCGTTAATGAATCTGAGCTTGAACTACGAGTAGCATCAGTCTTCACAGAACTTTGTGTTGGTGTATCTAATTCAGTAATAAACAAACATTCAAGGGGATGGAGAAAGACCGGACGCACGATCAGCGATGTCGGAGAACCTCCTGGTGAAAGGTTGGACTTTCGATAAGTCAGTAAGGGCAGTTTCAAGTGGCGAGTCGAAACTTGCTCGGAACGATTCGTTCGGTGGGCAGGTTGGGGTACTGTTGTCGGTGCAGGTTCCAGAGAGACCGCCGGGGACGAAACTGGGAATTATACTTGATCCTGCAGGTGATGCAAGTGCGATGGCCGCAGCATTCTCCTGTAAGCGGCTCGGCGATGGCGTTGCGCGACCTTTGGGGATGTTCAGTCGCTCGGCAACATTGCGAGCTTGCGCCGCTTGTCCAGTGTTCATATTTCGCATGGCGTCGGGGCGAACATCAGCCCACATTTGCAAAGCTTTGATAGAGCCCCATTCGATAATCTTGTTGTTCAGCCAGAGGAGCGACACAGGCTTGGTCAAAAAGTCATTGCACCCAGCTGCAAGCGCAGCAACACGATCACTCTGTAGCGATGAAGCGGTGAGGGCGACGATGATTACAGAAGAGCGATAAGGCGAGGCGGGCGGTCGACTCTCCGACGACGTAGCAGACACTGATGATTCTGATGGTGTCCTTTGCCCTTCTGTTTCGGTGGAGGGTGTTAGATTAGGTGGATACCCAGATGCTGCGTTGCTCTTTTCTAGGCGCCGTATCTCCTTTGTTGCTTGAATCCCGTCCATGACAGGCATTTGGATATCCATCTGATTAACGAGGTCAAAAATAATCCTCTAACTTGCAAGAGACTAACCAAAATCAAATGAAACTGTCCTGTGCGCCATTTTTCAACGGCTTCTTGTCCATTGCTCGCCAATTGATAAGTAATCTTCTTCTTTTTCATAAAGGTCGAAAGAATGGTCTGATTGATTGGGTTATCTACGAAGAAAATCGTTAGGGCTCGCAAAGAAAGAAAAAACAAGATAAAGATGACCACACCATCAACAATCAGGACACTAATGGGCGGAACGATGTTACCATCAGCTGGCGCCTTCCCCTTTTTATTGAACGAATCCTTGTCTTGAGGTGACGGGCGTTTGTTGTAACTCCGTCGAGAAGGTGTGCCCTCAGGGTAAGGGGATTGTGGAGGTGGAGATAGATTGCGGTTGCTTTCAGATGGTCGACGTGGGACAGGTGCAAGGATACTAGAGGCAAGCGATGGCATTGAACTTGGAGGTGTTGGCTGCCTATCAGGAATTTGAACATTGAGCGATGAGATGGACTGCGAAAGGCCTCCTTCGCCAGACTCAGATGACGTGGTTTTAGGGGACATAGCTGCGTGCAATGACGAAAACGAAACAACGGCTTCACCGAAGCTGTTGGGAGTTAATCTTGACGCGGACGCCTTACGAGGGGGCGGCACTCCCAATTGGCCTTTATCTCTTTCCATTAATTGACTGGATGGGTTCCGCGAGCCTTTGCTGCGAGGGTGGAAATAGATGCCAGCGGGCTGGCCATCTGGGCTCTGAATGACAAGCCCTGAAGAGGGAGAAGTTCCTAACTTTTGGGCTGCTGCCGAGAAATATTCAACGTTGTCAGGTAGTGCAAGGGGTGAGGGAGGAAGATTTGATGGTTGCTCCAAAATATCTTTCGTGGATCTAGTGGAACGATCGGAATCGGAGCGAGAGCCAACAGGCCGGGATTTGGTTGTGGAGGTGGTTGAGGAGGGACTGGCAGGAGGGTTGCTGCTCACACTATTGTGGCGACTGCTGAAAAATGACGTTCGTGTGTTGACGCCAGGACTCGTAGGAGACGTTGCGATAGGTATGAATGAGGAGTCCACAGTTGGTTTTGTAACTGCTGTGTGAAGTGCGGTCAGACAGCGACGGGGTCCAGCAGGTTTGGGGATTATCATAACTTCTGGCAAAGGGATAGAAGACGCAGTGTAAGAAGTCACGATACTTTGCATAACATCCTTCAATAATTTGTATTTAGAAAGACTGGCAAACATCATTATAGTCGCAGGCACCGGTTGGCGAAGTGTAGTGTTTTGCCCCAGCAGACGGGCTAAGTGAGGTGACGATCGTGGTCGATGGTTGGCGGCTAAAGAGGGACGCTTGCGTGGATTGCGGTATGACGACGGTTGATTTTGTTCTATCCGTAACGCTTGAAGACGCTCTTTAAGAATGTCAACGTTATCGTCAATCAAGATAAACAAAGGTGACTCTGTCAGCGGTTGTGTGGATTCTGCATTGAATAGGACACCGGATCCTAGGGTGCCTTCTGCGTTCGCATGATAGGCTGATAAGACTTGCGGCGTTTGGTTTTTAGCTGGGGGTGGGGATATTGGGGAATCAGTCACTCCGTCGACATTTCCGTCAGGTGAAACGTGGCTAACATCCATTCCCCAAGCTGTCAGATAGCTTGTAAGATGTTGTGCGAAAGAACGTTTAGAGCTCGCATATAACGTTGTCTTTTTTCCCTTCAACGATTCCACAAACGTTGTCAGTAATTCAATACTTGGTTCGGGGCTGCCACCACTTTCTGTTCCAAACTCTTGTATAGGCGTTCTCGGAGGAGAAGCTACACTCTGCAAGGTGAACCGAAGATCGCATGTACGCCCACTTGTAAGTGATTCAGGAATTAAGAGTTCGGGCTCCAGAGTTCCATCAATCTGGTCAAGTATTTGGTGTAACAGCTGCGCTGAAAATGATGCTCTGGGGCGGGTTGGTGATTCTGAGGTGTTCGACCGACTTGTTCCCTGGTCTAATTCCGAGGGCCCGTATTTGTGTGATATTCGAATGGTAAACTGAAAGGCAGAACCCGCCAGACTTGGTAAATCTCTCAACTGTTCATCGTCCAGAGAAACAACATTCGGGGGGTCCGGGTGCGTATTGACCGGCGTGACAAGGAGGCCAAGCTCTATTGAGTCTCCTCGCTGAGCAGTGTGTAGGACTTGCCGGACGATCTGTGAGAAAACGTCAATCCTATTTGAGATGGAAGAGTTTGAAAACGAACATGACAAAGAGCGTAAGAGATTGCACTCTCGTCGCCGAGAACGTAGATGTGCTTCAGACTAACGTCGCCATGATAAATTACCAAATCCACGCCAGCCTCAGCCGCAGCGCCACTCAGAACATCGCCAACACACTGCAGCGTCTCCCCAATATCAAATTCGTTGAGGATCGGTGGGCTTAAGCGTGCGGGAGATTTCTCTGCAGCGCGTGGGCTCATTGGTTCGCTGCAGAAGGCCGACATGTTCGCAGAGATATAATTTATATTCTTCATGGCAGTGAATATGGCAGAAATGGAAGAGGTAGGCACTGAAAGAGAACATGCTGACAACTGTTCCTTTGTGGGGTCCAGAACCTGAGGTGGCGATATCTGCAGCATGGTCTGAATAATCATCTGGCTGGCGTCCGCGAGCTCCACTGAGAGTTCATGAACTTGAGCAGATTGAGCGGAAGAGAAATAAGAATCGGAGCGGACGGGTAATGAGGGGCCAGGTCTGTGAGGATGCTGTAATTGGGCAAGTTGCGAAGGCAGAGGCATGGAGTAACGCCTTGAGAGCAGTGATGAGGGTTTGAGGAGATCATCATCCTGAGTATTTGGCAAATCTGAGCCATAACCTAACAGTGGGGTGCTAGGTTCCTCTGTTCGGTAGATGTCTCCGGAGTTATCCCCTTCCAACGGCTCCCCTTCTAAGCTAAGCATCTCGCCCTCTGAGGAGCTAAACGACGACCTCCGTTCGTGATGAGAAGCCATCATGTTCTGACGGCTTGTGGAGGCGTATGAGACGCTGAACTTGCTGCTACTCGGTAAATCGAGAGCAACGAATTCCTGCATGCCATCCGTCGACGACAAGTGCATTGCAGGGAGCATAGGCGCACTCATAGCCCCGACGTGGCCCTAATGAGTGTGTCTCCGATTAACTTGTTCAATGGGTGGTGTCTTGAAGACGTGATCAACGTCGGCAACGTTCTCAAAGTGTCTAGAGCTGGCTATTGTGCAGATGCTCACAGCAGAATGGCTGGCAGAAGTTTGAGCTTCAAGCTTCCAAGTTGAGATCGGGGGTTACAACTATAAAGCTGACCAAATACAGATGTCCCTCGAATTTCAATTTAAATCGTAATCTCATCCTATTTTACAGCCGGAGTATGCGTAAGTACGCCGTGTCTCACAGTCAGTAACATAACTCGATATCGCCCTGGATGAAACAAGGTAAGCGTAAAATTTCAATTGGAAGATATGAAAACAAACCTCTGCAACCAAGTCCATGTCATGATAGCTCACTCTCTTACCTGCCGCGGCACGAGGATCTTCCTTGGCATCGGGTGGTGGGGGCGGAGGTGGTCCGCTGGCCGAACCACCTGTATTTCCCCTATTCCTCCGACCGTTTCCAGTTCCGCTTCCACTCACAAGCGCTGTGTCCATAGCAGCTAAAGTGGGCTTCGGAGGAAGGCCTGCGCCGGCAGGAATAACCGAGCTTTCAGTTGCAAATCCGCTGATACGGTCGCTTAACCGTCGAGCCGTTATTAAGTCATCGCGTCTCGAAGACGGCATTGGCACGGGATAAGCGCCGACACCAGGATACATGGCACCTGGGAACGGAGGGGGTTCCCAGTAACCATTGTGATACGGAGGAGGAGGATAGGCGCCTGGAGGGAACGGTCCATTAGGGTAAAAGGGAGCCCCTCGACCAAATTCACCTCCATAGAATGGAGCTGGCCCTTGGATGCCGTAGGCTTGGGGTGGCGGCGCTTGGCTGCTGTTTCCAACGGCAGCTGGCGGATGTGCAAAGGGCTGAATACGATGTGGATCAAGAGCGAAATTATTGAAGTATGGAAGCTGCCAAATGAGGTTAACGATTGACGCGAAGCTAGGGAGAAGATGATAACTGTACCTCATCAAGTTGTTTCACCAATTCTGGATGTTTATTGGCAATATGTTTCTCAACAAAAGATGTAGCTTTGAACAGCTTTTGACAAGTCTTGCATCTGAATTTGCCCTCGTCCTCTTGTTTGATGTACGGTTCAACTGCCTTGGTCAACTCCCTGCCATGGACGTCAGTAAGATGCTCGTCAGACCCACAAGCAAATACGTACTCCTCGTAGCTTTTGCCACCATATTGATGCGGTTCAACACCATCTCGATTGAGAAGCAAGGCGAGCTTTGAGTCAAGCCAGTCAATCCAGCGCTCATCTACGACGACGTGTAAACACAAGAGGCAGGAGGGATAGGAAAAACAAACCATTGCGCTTCCAATCCTTGTTGTCAGAGGAGACCTTGGCGGTACTTTCTTTTTTCACCTCCTTCTCCTTGTCAGCATCTTCATCCTTGGACTTCTTCTCCTTCTCAACATTCTCCGCAATCTCCGCCTTCATTCCCTCAAGCTGTGCCTTGGACAATGGTTTTCTCGCATGTTTCAGACACTTACGTTGCAATTCCTCAAGATGGTCGGTAACAACAGAGCAATAGTAGCATGTGTGGAAAGCAGCCCGAAGATAGGCAAGATACATATCCAGCGAGACTACAGCCTGGAGCACCCTCAGAAACAGATGGCGAGGACGAGAATCAAGTCACGGACCTTCTTTGCTTCATGAGTTTTTTCATCATCCATGTTGACCAAACCTTGGCTACGCATGTCAGCCATAACTTTCTCGATCCTGCGCTCTACTGCATCGCTTCCTCTCTCTTTTGGTTCAGGTTCCTCCTCATCCGGAACCTCCGGGGCTGCCATGACAGTATCGGTGTCAGAATTAGTAGGGGCCGAACCCTCTTCGGTCTTGGGTGCAACTGGTTGAGGTTTGGAAACGCGTAACTTTTCGGCCTCCGCCTCCAAGATAGCCGCAAGAGCTTTTGCGTTCGCAAGATCTTTCTCTATCCGCTCAGGTCGACTGGCCACTTCGGGTGCATAGCGAATTTTGTTGACAAAAGGCCGAAGATTGTGAGTCACATGCAACTTGAACCCTTCAATCTGAAAAGAATTTGTTAGTCATCAGGAACAGCCATGCCTGTTCCACAAAATACCTTTTTTTCCGTCAACTCCAACATGACAGTGGGCATATCCGCATCGTCTGTGAAACGAAGCCAACCTGCACGATAGTAATTGCGCTTTTGCAAAGGATCACCCAGTGCAATATAAATAAAACCAGGGATTTTTGAGCAAGCCTTACCGGAGAGACGTCAGAAAAGCAAAGAAATGTGGGGAGCAGTCTTACCTCCTCCAGTTTGACGCGTCCGATATCGGGAGGGATTGTCCTAATCATAACTTGGTTCCCCTCGGGCGGCACGGAAATTTCTTCACCGCGAACTTGACGTCTATTATCCGAGGAGGCCTTTCCGTTCGCATCCACGCGCGGGGCATCTCCATCAGCCGCCTCTTCATCTGCATCAACGTTGAATTGCATGTCATCTTCGCCAGCCGTGGGCTTGGTGTTATCAGTAGCGGTGGGTACAGCGGTTCCATTCGACTCAGCCTTTGTGTCGTCATTGGCAGGGTTCTCCTTAACAGGAGATGAGGGTTCCCCATCAGGCTCGTTCAAATCTGGGTCAAACTTGCCCGATTCAAGATCATCAAGAAAAGTGTTAAGCCGCCCCTTCCAACCCTCTTTTCTCACCCTCATCCGCAAATTCTGGAATTCCGGAGCTGGGTCATATTTTTCGGCAAACCAAGGTGACTTCCTATGATGTTCAAACATTGTTTGAAGCTAGAATACGACACGAGGAAGAGTTTAGATATTTGTCTGACATAAGCAGAATGCAACGAGTCGCAAGCAAGTAGAAGGAACGAAGCGAACAAAATGGGGGAAACGTACTGACCTGAGTTGCAGCAAAATCCTTCTTATACTTTTCCCATTTACTTTTGATACCGTTACGGGGTTTTGAGCCATCACCAGCTTCGTGTTCAGCGGCCTTGTCGGCATTGTCCTCGTCGATTGCTTGTTGAGGAAAATAGTACCGAAACCACTCCGCGTATTGCTTCAGCGAAGCGGGATAGTCAAAGGTGTGTGGGTCTGGCGGAGCGCGTCGGTTTGGAGGAAACGAAGAACCATGTCCACGGCGCGGTGACGAGTAGCCGTACCCGCGAGAATGGGCATCTGGAGAATTGTGTGAGCGCTGGAAAAAGTTCAGAATCAATGCAGTATATCAAACCGTAGTCATCGTTGTAGCGCGGTCTTGGTTCATATCTGTCCCTCTCGTAAGGAGACATTGATCTCCGTCGCTTCCTGCCAGCTAAACAACGACAAATGTGGGAACTTGCACAGAGAACTCGTAGAAACATGGAACTTGCCTTCGTCAGGTTGAGGGCTACGACTCCTTCCCCGGCGGGAATAGTCATAAGCCATGCGGTCTCGTTCGTGATTAGCCCAAGCTCGATCCCTGTCATAGGCATCCCAGTCTGGCCTATATGTTTCTGGGTATGCCGAGTCAGGGTGAGGAGGTCTAGGTGGATAAGAACCGCGTGGAGGAGAACGAGAGCGAGAATGGCGCGGTGGAGGAGGATACGACGAAGACCAGGACATCTTTTAGAGGGAAAGAACTGAGTAGTCAAGAGAAGCGAATATGACACGAAGGCTGATCAGAGCCTGGCGGAGAGAGGTCGAGCATAGTGAAGCACAGACCTCTTGGGATCACGACACAAAGCGTGGGCGTTGGCTACTGCGACGAGCTCAACTCTGCTTTCAACACGCTGAACTGTGTTCGCGATGAGGTTGCAATTACGCCGAGCTCACGCTGTCACTCGATTCAATCTCCGCTCCACCTTCCGACAGGCCCGTGCGTACCGACAACGATGAGCTCTAAAATATGCTACTCAATACATTATCTAGAGATACTGTGTCGTCTGTGGGGGCCACCCTTTTCTCTTTCTTCTTCCTGTGCTCCGTGTCGTTCCCGTCGTCGGCGGGCCTTTTCCGCGAGCGTTCCATTGGTTTCATCTCCAGCTCTTCGCCCTTCTCCCTCTTCTTCGCCGCCCGTTTATCTAGTACGCGGGCAAGCTCCACATTCTTCATATAGTCTTGTTGTTCAGACCGCGACTGAGAAAGTTCCACGCGCAGCTTAGCCGAGTGGATAGCGGCTTCGTGAGCTAATGCGGAACGGAGTAAGGGAACTCAGGAAGATAAACAGAATAATGAAATGGCAAACTCACCGACTTGTTCCGTAAGCATGTTCCATTTGAACTTGGGAAGGTATTTCATCGTCCAAATGTCGTCTCTCCAACGTGAACCCTTCTTGCCTCCAATGGGCTGAGCATTCAGCATCTCAGCAACGCTTCGTGCAATCTTCTTGTCTTTAAACTCCACCCAGCCCTCAGTGTAATGCGGCTTCTTGGTAGTTGTATGCTTGCGCCTGAGATATGCTCGCTTCGCATCTGTCATTAAGGATGAATTTTTGTCAAAAGATAATTTCGGTAATCACGCACCTTCTTGCTGAAGATATACCCTCCCAGTCTCGCCGTAGGCGCTCATCAAATGACGAACTTTGGCGGGTTGCATTCCGGGAGGGATTCTTGAAATATAGATAACCCCTGCACGATCCTGCGCAGCTTTGAACGCAAGCAAAGCCTCCTTGGTCAAAGGTTTGACGACCTTCTCCCCAGAAAATCCGGCGGGGTCCATTCCGCGTCCTAAACCAGTTTCTTCTTCGTCAAATCCATCTTCGATCTCATGCAGCGATCCCGCTTCGCCGTCGTTTTGGGGCAATCGTGAAGGGCCAGCTTCAGTTGTCATGGGCGATTGGGAAGTCTTTGACCAAATTCTCAAGCTCTTGTGCAACAACTGCAAATAGATATCCTCAGGCTCCTCATTGTCCTTGTATGTAGCGGGGTAAATACTGGGTGAATACATAGGTAATCTGCAATTCCAAATCGATAAATAGCCCCTGAGTCCATGGTAAAACGCCCCTGTTCGAATCCAGATTCCAAACAGAAACGTGGTTCACCTAATCGTCGTCGCTGTCGCTGGAAGAATAATCATCGTCGCTAGGCAGCTCCGCCCCAGCTCCACCAACAAGCTGCTCTATTGATATTGGTTGCACTTCAGGCTCCTCGGACAAGGCAGTGGTTAAGAAGTCTTCATCTTCCATTCCCTCCATCTGGCGGTTGAGTTCCTCCTCGAAATCGTTCACGTCAATCTCTTCCCTATTGTCATCCCCAAATACATCATCCGCCTCCCCCGTAACTTCAGGTGGGTTCGACGGCTCTACTGGTTCCCAGTCTTCCTCCGAATCAGAATATATGGGAGCAGGAGGAGGAACTGGCACGGCTGCCGTACGCGTCGAAGAGCCAGAAGCCACTTGACCTGGAGGGATAGGAGGAACAATATATGACGATGATAACCCAGGAAGGGCAAGACCAGACGAAACCGGATTAGCGGGGGGGTTGGGCGTCGATGGCCGTGCTCGCTTGGCAGGCTTTCCGAACTGCAGCACTTCCTCATCAGCGTCCGAAAGCACAGTGACTTCCGGCTCCTTTTTTGCTTTCTTGACCTTTGGTATCGGGCGTGGTTTCGGCGGAGCTGGTTTTATTATCACTTGAGGCACCGGGGCCGGTGAAGGTGTAGGTGGTAGGTCCACTCGAGACTTGGGTAACGGTTTGACCGGTCGTGTAACCTTTGGTATTGGCTTAGGAGGTGACACCGGTCGCGGGGGTATATCTATTTCTTCCTCCTCCTCCTCCTCCTCCTCTTCCTCTTGCCTTTGGGCGATTGCATTTGGCACAAGTTCCACGTCGGCTTCCCCTTCGGCGTCTTCGTCGATGAGTCCCAGAATATCTTCATCCACTGTATCGCGTGCAGTATTTTTTGGTGCAGGGGACGGGGCAGCGGCTGTACGGGGATAAGTCTGCACCTGCATAGCAAACAAAAATAACATACCAGGTGCCGGACGAGGCGCGGACGATGCCGCTTTCCGTTGATAAGTAAGAGTCATGCACGAATCTAGTTTCTCTAACGTGTATGTCTACACCGCCCCTCAAAATTAGCATGACGTAGAAAGATACAACATATTGAACGTACGCCGGTCTCTTCGTCGTAAATGAGAACGCACTCCCACTCTTTTGCCGCAGCCTCTGATCCCAAAAATACTTGCTTCTCGCCAGCCTATAGATAGCCAAAGATCAATAAGCAGTTAACTTTGCTGATATACCGCGCACCTGGGAACCAGGATACTCCACCGTGACGCTGGTGGATTCCCCCCTCTTAACCTCTATTGTACCAGGTTTAGTCATGTCGACAGAAGGGGGTTTGAATTTATCTGTGAACAGCGTCATCGTACGCCCAATTCTAAGCAACAGGAAGAAAGACGAACATCGAAATGAGTAGAAGTCGCGATCTGGGAGATTCGACCGTTTTGCCGTAGCAGGTTCTGAGCCCTTGAGCTTGCGGGCTTTCAGAGCCCTGCCCAATGACGAGCCTACGTTCACGGGATGGCGTCCTTCGGGCATCCATCGTGTGTCGGAGGTCGCCATGGTGGTTCAGAACAACTTCAGCACAAGGCGTTTACAATTAGCCATTACATGTGCTGACTAAGCGGTGGGTGGGTGGAGTTGATCAAGGACAATAAGAAAAGACATGGAAAAGACCGATGGATTACTTAGTCGTGAAATTTCATGCTTCTGGTCACAGTAGGGCGACCAGAAGGGTGCGCGAGTAATAAAGTTACATCTGGTGAGTCTCTAAAATAATATAGTACACATACCACAGATCCTTCCATCAACTGACATACCGAAATCGAACTGCACCAATTTGATCCTCAATCTCTTCCAAATCCATATTCTTCTCAATTCCCGGCGTTCGTTCACTGACGAATTCCTTGGCGTAAAACGCTGCAACCCACGAGTACAACCCGAACCCTCGACGAGGCACGGACAACGGAAGCCTCGGAACAAACAATGCAGCGAGAACCCCAACCAGGCAGACTATGATGAGGGTGACGACGAAAGGGACAGTGAAAATCGCAACGCTGGTCACAATGCTATCCGGATATTGGAAAGCTAAGAGGAGGCCTGACCCTGCAAAATAGGGTAAAACGTTTCTAGCGTCGGCCATTGCTCTAGCTTGGGCATAGAGGGTTTCCGAGAGTGATGTATACCCATTAGGCCCATTGCGGCCTGTGTACGAAAGGAGCTGAACGACGGGTGAGCACCACGGAGAAACATCAAGGCATAGAGCATACAGTTGCTGATGGGGCATAGGTCGTATGACGCCCGTTATCCTATTTCTTCTGAGTACTTGAGGTCAATTTATTAGATAGGTTGCAACAAACCTTCAAAATCTGGTTGATACTACTCTGGTGAGCAATCGTAAACCTGCGTAACAATATAGTGAATCTGCATCGCAAGATAAAAAAGAACATACACGGTGGGGTAATTCGACGACAACAACTGCCGCTCAACGGAAGGGTCCGTGGCAAGCGTTTTCTCTGCTCGCTGGTGAGTCGACATCGCCGCCGCTTTGTCCACGATCCGCAAAGAGTTTGGGTATGCGACGGAGCTATTATACAATTCCACCACCCATGGTTCGTACAGCTCAAGACAAACGGCGGCGTCGAAACCGATGAAAGTAGGTGCTCCATTTACGTCGGGAATGCTGACATCGCCGAGACGACTAAAGCTACCTTCAGGTGCAAAAGTCGTATTTAGCCTAACAAAAATGTTTTCTAGCGTGACGAAGCCAGCGCCATCTTCACCTGAGGCAACAAGTTTGTCAGGCATCTTTCTAGAAACAGGTAACTGTGCTCACCAGTGCTCAAAGGCGTGGTCCCCATGTTATAAGCCATGCCGTCATTCCAGAACTTGGCTAAAATTGCAACAATCTAATAAAGCTGGGCGACATATCTGAGTCGAATTCAAGCTTACCTCCCAGAGCAATGCCACTCATGTTGAGGGCCTCAGGCAAAGAATCCAGAGGATCAACCAACGCGCTGAAGTTGTACGGCTGTTCAAGGTTTCGAGGGAAATCCCTGCCCAAATGAGAGAAGAGGGGACGAAGGACCTCTCTCGGAGTGAAAAGGTACGACATATCCGTCTCAGAAAACGGAACGCTGTAAGAAGGCAGAAATAAACTGGAGTCAGTAATGGCGATTGCTTGTGAAAGACGACAATACCACTGACTGACATGTTCGCATATCCATCCGGTATCTTCGCGCAACTTATTCTAATACCCCAACGAGGAAAGCTGAACGTCCCAGGTAAAACACAACAATCAAGCGTCGTAGAATAAGTCACATACCGCAACACTGAACCAGGGTCAACATTCAGAGCAGGCGCTGTCTGGTTGAAGACAGGATCATCAGGGTCGATAGATGTCATGGTAGTTTTGTCATCGAAAGTCCCAAGACCGGTTCCATTTGGGCGAAGTTGTTCGGGAATGATCTCGGCAAAGAAAACTGCGGTGTTTTCCCAGAAGAACGAAACGGCGGGAGGCACACCGCCATGCAATGAGGACGGGGACAACGTCCACGCGAGTTGACGATTCTAGCCCACAGATAGTCTAGAGCAGTCACAGTAGAAAGGCTTGAATCACACCTGAAAGATGCTTTGAACATTGTTCGCTCGTGAAAGATCATCAGCTGAAAGTGCGCCCATGACCGTCACTTCATTGTAATTCTGGTCTTGTAGCTTAGAGAGAATGATCAGATCGTCAAAGGCATCCGTTGTGGTCGTAGCGCTTACCTGAACATGTGTTTCAATGTTTACCAAACGGGAAAGAATAAACGGCAATGATCCCGCAAGGTAAACGAGACCAAGAAAGAAAAATATGAAGAGAGACCAAGGTCGTGAGCTAGTAGTACTCAGAATCGGCCGCCATCATATTGACCTATAGGAAAGAGGGTACTCACTCGTAACTCCTTCGGTTATCTCTATCTGTTCCGCGATAGTTTTGTCTATCCCAAAGCAAACGGAAGGCGGACCATGCGCTTGTCCAATTGTCAGAGTGCGTCACAAGATCCTTCAACCTCATCCCAGGGCGGTCTACGACACGCGATACATGAATGACAGTTGCCCAAGCTGTCCTCACTCAGGCGTTAATAATGGCATAAATAACAAAACGAAAAAGCGCACCAGATGCCTCCAGAATCCCTCTGCCCAGCCTCAACAAACTAAGTCCCAGAGAAAACCCAACCAACCCCGAACCAACACCAACAAAGAATCGCGCCCAAAACAGTGACCTTCCCCTGGCCAGGATAACGAAAATCAAGAGGAACGGGTACGCAAGTAAGCAGAGTCCAACATGAATCCACAACAATCTCCATCTTGGGGGCTCGAAGCCCTGCGCAAAAGGATGTTTTTTCGCCGGCTTGGGAAGGCCTCTCGGGTATAAAGAAGGAGTTTTAGTTTGTGGCTTGGAGATCGAATCCTTGACGGGATCGGAGAAAAAATTGCGGTAGAGTTTCATTGCATCGAACTCCGGCTGGGAATCATCGTAGATGGCCTCAGACAAAGAGAGGTATGGCGGTCGATGCTGGCTCCTCCGCCAGACAAAGCCTCCAGGCCTAGCAAAAGGGTCTACGTATAGTGGGTTCTCATCGTCTTTAACATCATCTGCATGTGGTGGCCCCTCCGTTTCTTGCCCTGGTGGTGAAGCAGGTGAGATAGGCAAAAGAGGTATTTGTTGCGTTTCATCCTGGTCATCGCGATTGTTATGGGGCCGACGAACATAGTCTGGTGGTGTGTGTCCATTTGAGCTCGGAGTCGTTGAGAACCGCAGCGGAGAAGGCGTGACAGGCGCCGTGGAGCCGCTGAGTCCAGGAGGTGAGAGGGAACGAGAACGAGGTTGTTGTGCCATCCATTAGCCGTGGGCCTGCGGCGCCAGGCTGGGTGAAGAAAAGATGTGACTGCAACAGTGGAAGGGGTAGAGATTGGGTAGAGCCACAGAAAGAATTAGTTTGAACCTGATTGTCAAGCTCAGCGCCACAAGGCAAGTATTTCTTGTTTGTGAACCCGGTCCAGCCGATTGGAGACGTCAACGGGTTTGCGCAGGCACCCTAAACCCCCTCGTGCGTACCTAACATGCCAACTCGGCAATAGATAGGCTTCCCAGCGCTTGAGAACGTCTCTGTCGATGAGTACACACACAAATCGCCTATATCAACGTCAGAGAACAAACCGAGGAAACACTAAATGGATCGTGGATAGGTCTGGAGACAATCTGGAGAAGCTGACATGCTAGGGTTCCCCACATGACACAAGGCGGATATTTATAGAAGTTCAGGGTTCCGACAAAACCGGCGTGCTGTTGTAAAGTGTGCACCGACAAGAACCTCAGTATTCTATCGCTCAAGTCTGCCAACAAAAATCTCATTAAAGACCCCTATCAAAAATATACCATTCTCAAGGGACTCATCATGAATCATCATCATCACCACCACCCTTCTTCTCATGTCTTTTCTTTTTCTTCTTTTTGCTTTTTTCGACCCCATCAGGTTCCTCAGCATCCATCTCCAGCTCCATTGCCGTCCGCTTGCGATGCCTCTTTTTCTCTTCAACAGTCTGCTCGGCTTTTTCCACAGGCGCGATGAAGGCCTCTGCGCGTTCCGCACGGCGTTTTTCTGTCGTTTCTGCTTGCTGCGGAAGGAGTCAGCGTTACGCATTGAGGTAAAACAAGGAAAAAGTACCTTTTGTTTTCTCTTCTCCGTTTCCTGAGCTTCCCTCTCAGTCGCCTTGAGGAAGTACTCTCCCGACTCCAATTGCAGATCGACCTACACATTCACATCAGCAAAAGAACATAAAAATCGTGCAAAAAAAGAAAGACTGGCCTTGCGAGGTTGCTGCGCAGGCGGGAAAGGCGTGTAAACTTTCTTTGCCGGTTTTTCCTTCTTCGCAATCTCCTCCGCGCCCATGCCCGCCGCCTTCCACGCCTCCTTCTTCCCTTCAAGTTTCTCGTTCTTCTTTGCCGTCTTCTCCGATGTCTTGAGATGCCGTTTTCTAAATTGTGGGAGGAACCGATCCCAAGACTCCGTTGCGAGTTTAGGGTCTTTCGCCAGCTCGCGCCGGATCATGAGCTCCTGTGCGGTTGTCAAAACATGTTTTTTGTAGGAGTGTGTAGGTTTTTTTACTAGCCTTTATGCGGTATATGGGATGTATGTTTTTCATACAATCGAGAACTATTCGTCGAACCTCCTTGAGCGACTTGTAAGGACCCATCACGCTCACTGTGCTTCCTTGCACCAGCACATAACAATTCGTCAATAGTTCAATGGCCTACTCTCCATTAGTTTTGTTTCTGTTACTTCAGATAAGAAGCCCAACTCACCTTGAGCGTACTCCCATCCGGTCCAATAATCCTCTGCCTCCGCTTCACAAACCTCTCCTTGTTCCGCACCAACGTCCCAATCTTGATGATATCACACGCAACCGCGTCGTCCAAAATCTTTACCGCTTGCGAGACAGCCACACCACGCGCCAAAAGTTTGATCATATCGCGGGCTTTGAGAATAATGTAAGGGTCGTAGGTTTTTCTCGTCGTCTTCACGGACATGGAACCATGGACCAAATCAAGTGTGCATGCTACTCCCTGTTAAACCATCCATGAATACGCAGACAGCGGCATACGCATACGTGAAAAAACGTTACATGTGTATCCAATGCTCGAGTAACCGCACTCCAGACTTCACGAAGGTATTTTTCTCGGTACTTGGGGAAAAGCGTAGCAAAGGACGATTCTTCAGTGAACGCACCAGCCTTGTTGTCCGTCGGCTGGAATGGGTCGACTTTCCACTGCCAATACGTTCGTGAGCTGCCAACTCGAGGTAACAGATAACTTACACTAGAAGAGCAGGTGAGCTGTGGTACCGATAGAAGAAAAAGCAGAACCCACTTACTGGTCAATATCATCCGTGTCCCATGCTATAAGAAAATTTGAGGACTCGACGAGTAAAAGCTATGAAAATTCGCTTACGCTTATCCTTCCGATGGGCTTTGTTCTTGCTCACGACTGGCTCTCCAGAATCCGACATGAATGGTGGTGGTCGACTTGTAATGTTTTGCGCTCACGGGACTTTTTTGGGACTTTTGTGTTTATTGACTTGCAACATCCTTGTTCACAACTTCCTCTCCCTCCTCCTCCTCCTCTTTTACAATGGACAACTTTCCTGACGGCGTCTCCCCCGATCTCCTCGTGCCACTCTCCTACGACGACAACATCGCCTACGAGGAGCAGCTCCCCACCCACTCCGACAACGACGCAGCATCCCTTGCTAACCGCATCGGCACCAGCAAAGTTTATTTACTCGCAGAAACGTCTGTAGCAACAGGCAGAATCGGCAAGGTGCGCTGGTAGCATGTCTTGGGCGTGTGTCGAGAACAAGTCCTGATATGCCCACAACCCTCTTTTCTCTCTCTCCCTCCCTCGCTCTCCCTCTCTTGAACTGGTCAGCGTAAGCATGCCGAAGAAGAAGAAGAGGAAGACGTTACCATGGAGGAGGACGACTCGATCGGAGAGGGTCTGTGTTCTTCTGTCTCTCTCTCTACATAAAATTCAATTATTGATAATGAAATAGACACAACATACAGAGCAAACGCTCTCTTATTCCAAGGGTCTCCTATAGCCCACTTACCAACAACACGAATATTCGCCTACGCAACACACTTTGACACGCACCCCATGGGGCTCGAATGGGTCGACGACACCACCTGCATCCTCGTATTCGAAACCAAAGCATCCGCCCGCCTCGCCTACCGGTACCTCCTAAAATCAGCATCAGAAGAACCCGATTTCGAAGGATGCATCACCGCAAAGTCCATCCCCATCGCTCTCTGGCCACCAGAAGAACGCATCAACAAGAGTCTGGGGAAGGGGGAGGGCTTGAAGGGCGTCATTCGCATGCGCTGGGCTAGGACGGAGGATGTCAAGAAGAAGGGCGCGAAGAACCAGAGCCAGTTTTACAAGAAGCACGGAACGGCGGCTGGGAAAGAGCTTTTCAACGGCCGGGATTTGCCCCCTCCAAAACGGAGGCGAAGGGAAGACGGAGGCGTTGATGAAGAATTGGAGCGAGCGCAACTTGATGACGAGTTGGACGCGTTCCTCGCTGCGGACGACGACGAGGTGGTTGAGGAGGTCGTGGAACCCGCCAGAGATCCCTCACCTCCTTCGAAGATGCGGTCCGACTATATTGCCGACGATGGGCGGACGTTACTTGAACGAACTTCGGTCCTGCGCATGCACTCTGACAATACACCCGACCTAGCGTCTCGGATCACTGCGCGTCTACCACGTCGGGCGCGGGGGGCGCTTGCCATGGACAGCGTGGGTGACCGAATAGAGTCTACAGAAAAACTGGAGTGGGGACCTTCATTGGAGCATAGTAGACGGGGTGGGAGAAGGAGAGATAATCCCCGGAGGAGTGGGAGACCCAAAACAGAGAGGAATGGTGGTCGGACGGAGAGACCGAGGAAAACACAGGAAGAGTTGGACGCGGAACTCGACGCGTTTCTCAATGAGCCCTAATTGCCGTCGTTTGATTTTATTGTTTATTCCCCTCCCCCCCTCTCAGTTTCTTATTATGTACCAATTGTACAAGCATTATGGCCCATTGCATGAAATCTTTGGATAATTGCCACCCGTCTCTAACTGGAGCACCTCTTTTAAGATTCCTTTTTTCCGACCGATGACATCCAAATGACATCTAAACAGGCTGGAGAGTATTGCGTCCATTTACATACCACAGTGAAGATCATCTCTACTTATCACATCACGAATCGCAGAAGTGTTACCAGCTGCCCTTCAGAGCCTTCAGGTTCCCAGTTACCTCATAATCATTCTCATGAAGTGGAACCGAAAACCATGATAAAGGGTGGATGTGCTCCCTGTTTCTGTCTCGCATACGCAACCAGATTTCTACTTAGGTTGAAGGAGAAATCTTCGTCAAAAATCGATTTTACCGAAGCAGAGGGAAGCCTTTATGTTGTGTTTTCGAGTGGAATAAGTTTTTAGTCCTGAAAGCAACAATTGAACATTCAACAAATATTCGACAAGGTATACATGTGTAGCTATCACAAAAAAGGACATCCCAATTATCTTTCCATCATCAATCGCAACCTTCGAGAAAGTAGATATTAGCACCGAGAAATAACTTCGGATCACGACTGCCCAGGAGATCCCTCAACCATCACACACATATAATAGATAAGTAAGCGAGAGGAGAGTTTTGCAATGTCATTTTACACCTGGGGATAAGGGCTCATCGGTTGTTGCTGTGGTGGTGGGGTGCCCGCGTAGCCGCTGACGGGTGTACCAGGGTTATATGGGGGATACTGGGCTTGGGGCGAAGGGAATTGGCTTTGGGGAGCCGAGAACTGCGAGATGCCAGTGTTGTCCATCTTGACCTCGTATGAGGGCTGAACGGGGGCGGAGATGACGGCGGGAGCGGTGAAGTCGTATTCGCGCACCGAACTGGTCCAGACGTTGGAGTGGCCCTTCATGTGCGCCATGACGGTGAATATGAGGAGGGTGATGGTATACGCCATAACTGCGAAAGAAAAGGTTGAAAAAATGAACTAGGAACCGAACAAGGTAGGAAAACGTACTCAAGAACCAGTTGATGAAACCCAGGGCCTCAATAGTCTGAGTTTCAGCACAGATAGTCGCAACGATGCCCTTGGCACGGCCACAGTTGCCAATCCACACAGTGCTGGCGACGTTACCCGCGGAGGCGACCCACATAATCCAAAGGAACCACAACCAGGCCAGCTCGACGACAACCATGGACGTCAGGGCGCCCTTGCGCCCAATGGAGATCATGAGCCTGACAAAAAAATTTTTTTAGAGGATTCATCGCGTATGAATGGAGGAAAAGACGCGTTACATACATAGCGGGTAATGAGAGAATGGTGAGGAGCCCAGTAGCCAGTGACAACGCAGCGTACTGGAAATAAGCACCACTAACGATCGAATTCGTCCACGAAACGATGTGCGCGCTCATAGCTAGGACCGCAAGACCCATCACACTCGTCGCGACTAAAAAAAAGGTTGTCAGTCGAGGAAGTAAAATAAATAAAAAAGAATCCAGAAACGGCGGCACGCACTAAAGACGATGGTCCGCGACAACGAAAGGAATTTGTTCACTTCAACCATACTTGAATTTGGGGAAGAGGAGGAGGGAGGACTTTCAACGAGTGGTGGGAAGGCTTAGGATGGGAGGGAAAGCCTTTGAATGTCTAGATCCGAATTTATGGGGAAAAGGTGAAGAGCAATCTTTAGATCCAGGGACGAGCACATATCCGATAAATGAATAAGTAAGTAGGGCTAGAACTGCCACGACGCGTTCCTGAGATGGTTTGCGGGATGCCAGGTGTCTTGGCATGGCGGGATCACTGAAAGTCTGAAGAAATTGCACACACGATTTGATAGTCGACCCACACTCGAGAAGGGGCTTATCATTATTGTTCTGCTGTGCCCGAGGAGAAAGAGCGAGCCAGTCGAGATTTTAGCTTTCAATTTCATACCTATGAGTCCTCGATCACCAGAATCTCCGAATCTGGACAAAGTAGAAATTCGTCGTGCGTCGCAACGAGATGATGCTTATTGTGGAATCAACCTTGGGGAAATTCGGTTTTCCTATTGTTCTGCTCCGTATATACATACGGCTTTGCAAACAACGTTGTTTTTATTTTGGAGAGGACGAGGGAGGATGCTGAAATTTTTTCTTGGCATTGTTCGGACGTTAGGCGGACGGGAATCAAATTGCAAGGCGGGATTTGGGAGGTAAACAGGGAAGCAAAAAAACAAATCAAAACAGTCATCCGTCACCTGTTCTCAGAAATCCCTCGGCGGCCCAGCCTCGAGGACAGATAAAATTCTGGCTCCTTTTGTCGTCCTCTGCCTTTCTTCCTGGTCACCAGCCTAGGTAAAATCTGTAGAAATAGAAAATGCAGTGCGCACAACATCAAAATCGGTGCGGCAGTGTACGGGTCCCTCTCATCGATATCACACGTTCAGGTCAACGATACATGTATGCGTACATTCAGGCATGCCGCATCGCATCCCGACGCGCTGCTTTGTCCCATGATTGTCACAGAGCGGAACCAGTTCCTGATAAATTGACGCTCGGAAAAGACACGGAAAAGCGCACTCTCAACGCACTCTAATTCCGTCCTTTGTCTACTTGGTGCACATTGGCATGATGGCCATGCTCAGTGCTCCAAAATTATATCGACAGTGTCCTCACCCTATCTGATGAAATGCGAGTTTACGTGAACTTTGAAGTACCCATTTGGGTTACTGGTACCAGTAGTAAGCTTAACAGTTGTCAGGGAATGGACGTGGAATCAAGCACAGCCAGATCACCATGAGAGTGAAAGGATGTAAATGGGCGTACGCGGCGAATCGATAAGAGCTTGCAGAATGGGTATCGGTTGTGAAGCGACGCCAGTCCGCGAACAGCCTAGAAGGGGTGAACAAGGTTATGGAGGGCTTTATGGGCGTCTGAAATGAAGTGGAAACAACAATGCATTCAAAGCGTCCCAAAAACAACACAAACGTCCGGCTGAGCTACCAGTCATTGGACCTCGACAACGAGGAAATGAAAGATGGGCAACAATGGAGAGAACACGTAACTGGTGGAATAGTCCAGGTCTGAAGTTTATCAATCAGTTCACATACCAGTCGAATTGATAAGAGCTTGCAGAATGGGTATTGGTTGTGAAGCAACGTCAGTCCGCGAACAGCCTACAGGTGAACAAGGTTATCGAGGTCTTTATGGGCGTCTGAAATGAAGTGGAAACAACAATGCATTCAAAGCGTCCCAAAAACAACATAAACACATCTCGAAACGTCCACAATGAACTCACCCCATCCATAAAATCAATAAGTTAATCATAATGTCAGTAAAACATCCACAGGTGGGTTATCCACCATTAAATACTCAACATTGGCAAGTCACCTCGCCCCCAGTTCCGTGACGATAAAATCACGCGGCACCTGATCCCCAGGCCCATCCTCCCCAAAAAGCGCACGAAAGTTGAACCAGCCCTTCGGGACACCAACAACATGCGCAGTGGCGCCAGTCTGAACCGCAAAGTCCAAGTGGGGCCTACTTCTTGACGCGAGTCTGTGCGTGGCGACGTGGCAGAGGAGGATGAAAAAGAGGAGGAGGATGATGATCGTTGAACGGGTTTTAAAGTGGATGGACGACGAAGATGTTGATTGAAATGGTAAGGATGAGAGGAAGCGGTCTTTGATGGATGGTTTTTGAGGGGGCGCAAGGAAAGCGATGGAAAAGTCGCGTGTGGAGGACGGGGAAGAGGGTGTCACTATTATCGCGGGAAGAGGCGATTTTTCTGAAGCGAGGGGAAGGGAGAGGTCTGTATAGAGTGTTGGTTAGCGTAGGATGAAACAAGGGTGGAGGGACGTACCGAGTGGGGCCGGGATCAAGGTGTAGTCCCGACGATGTGGCGGCAACCTGTGCAGACGAGGAGCTACACGGGTACGCTATCAGCAAGGTGTTTTCGTGTTTGTGGTAGATGCGGCTTACCTGGGCGGGCCATATTACAGAGATAAAGATGAAGCACAGAAAATACCGGCAGTACACGACGTCAAGAAAATTCGTCCTTGCGACTGGAGGTGAACAGGGAGGGATGGCGAAAAAAGGGTACTTCTGCGGAGAGAAGCGCTTTAGAAACGAACTCAAAGTTCAAAAATGAATGTGGGGCAGCTTTGTTGGCTGGGAGAAAGGCTTTAGGGTAGAGAACAGTCAGTTGAAGACAGGGGAACGAAGAGCTCTGCTTGTTGAACAGAAAAGGTACAGCAGGGACGGATGGCTTTGTAAGCACAAGGTACACATATTTAGGCCAAACAAGTCAACATATCGCGAAAAGATGGTCCTCATCGAGTCGCCGTATCTCTCGGAATCATCCAGGACATTGCGCACCAGCAAAGTATCTTCCAACGCGTACATCCTCTCCATTTCCTCTTTGCCCGGGTATTATGCCGCCTCCACCTCAGCACCTTCAAATGTCATCGAGATATTCGATAAATCCACTTTGCAGAGAATACAATCCCTCCCAGGCCATGAATCAGCTACAACCTCCCTATGCGCCATCAACACCATCGCAGGCATCTCCAAAAAATCACTCATATCGTCCGGAAAAGACGGGAGCGTCAAAGTATGGGACGATCGCTCAAATTCGCACAGCATAAAAAGTGATTAACCTTCAATTCAACTCCATGACTCTGAACCCCCCCCACATAGTGACGAACCCCGGTAAACCACATGCGCTTTTATGCTGCGCGGTTTCGCCGGACGGGTACACCGTCGCAGCTGGTACGGACCTCCAATCCGACGACGCACTCATCCTATACTGGGACCCTCGCCAACCCGCAACGCCCCTGCGCACACACGGGTCAACGCATTCGGACGATATAACCGCGCTTGAATTCAACGAGTCCGGTACCCTCATCCTCTCAGCCTCCTCGGACGGGTTAGTGAGCACGTCCAACCCAAACGAAGACGACGAGGACGAAGCGGTGGTTGGGGTAGGTAATTGGGGATGTAGCGTGTCGCAGGCGGGTTGGATTACGACGAGGAGAGATGGGAGTGGGGAAGCGGCGATTTGGGCTGCGAGCGATATGGAGACGTTTAGTACTTGGTCGGAAGAGCTTGACCGGCTGATGAGTGTGGATATTAGGGAACCGTCGGTCCATACCCAGCAGAGAACGTGGGTGACGGATTATTTGGTTACGTGTGATGCTAAGAGGGGGGTGTTGAACGTCTTCACTGGATCTAATGAGTAAATTTTTCTCTTTTCGACCTTACCAGTTGGATTGCTGATAATTTTTTGATGCAGGGGAGACATCGCGCTACTTACAAACTCCAATCCTTCAGTAAACGATGCGCCTTGGACGTTGCATAACCTATGGACGGCAGGCCACGTTGGGGTTGTGCGGTCTCTGTTGTATGACGAGGAAGAAAACGTCCTGGTCACTGGAGGAGAGGACGGCAAACTGAACGTGTGGCCCTGGCCTTCTTCTTTTGTCGCCGACGGACGCGATGAAAATATGGACGTGGACGTTCCTGCGCCTTCACCTCCACCCGTTTTTTCTCCGCCGAAAAAACGGAGAGAAAGGAATGTGTCTCCGTCTAGCGGAGGAGACGGGAGGGGTGATTCGGAGGATTATTTGAATGGGGAGGTATGAATCTTTTCTCGCCTTACCGACGAACCATCTGACTTTTTTTGCGAAGGAGGGAGTCAAGAGGGCTAGAAGATGATCGGGCTATGAATTATTAAGTTCTGGTATTAGTCTGTGTCCTATGCCCGTCATACCCCGGATGCTTGTAACTCATTTCAATGCTACTGGGATCTTGTATCGATTGAGGTTTACTTTCAAATGAGTTTTCGCCTCCATGCAGAGGTAGTCGCATCACGTGCTCAATCTTTTCTTCCAATCCTTGAATTTGAGTCTTTCCTCTCCCAACGTCCAATCATGCCGCGCGAGAACCGAAAAAGAGGAAAGAAACATAAAAAGCAAGCGGAAGAACTGGAACAACAACCCTATCACCCACCACCACTTCCTGCTGCACAAGAAGAAACCGGCCAAACACCATCCTGGATACTTTCCTCGTCGAAACAAACCGAGGAAATTAACCCCGAAGCGCCGTATGGGTACATCGACGCGGATGTGAAGGCGTATTTCCGGACTGTTGATGTGCAGATCCGGGAGTGGCAGGAAAGCCGTGGGTATCGTGAGGAGGAGGAGGAGGGTGGGGACGTAGATCCCAACGAAGGTTCGTTCGGACTTTTCCCCTCGCAACTCACTTTCTAATGCAACGTTACGTTAACGTTAACGTTTTATAGAACGTCGGCTGTTCTTCGTCGCAGCTTTAAAAGAGATGCAAGGGAAAGAAAAACAAATGGCTACGGACCCCGACTGTTCCGTTATCCTGGAACGAATGTTTTATTCCATGGACGACTTTGTGAGGCGGGTGTTCGTGGATAGTTTGGCTGGTTCGTGAGTTGTTATTGTACGTGTGTATATACCACAACTTTTGACCGTTTGATTTGCGGGGACAGGTATGAAACGCTTGTGAAGCATCGGTTCGCGTCGCATGTCTGCCAGACCTTGTTTTCTGTGGCTAGGGATACGGTGTCTAGAGAGGTGTGTGCTTGCTTGGGCTCTATGTTTCTTATACTAGTCGATTTAATATCTCTGTTCATTTTAGACGAAAGGCATCTTCCCATCCGTGCCCGATTCACCAGACAAGGGCGAACTTCGAACACTAACTCAACTAATCCTAGACGTTTCCGAGGTTCTCTTAAATCCCTTCATTATCCCCTCTTCACCCACTAACCTTCCTTCACTCAGGAACTCCTCCCAACCTTCCCCTCACTAATAATGGACCCATTCGCATCCCACGTAATGCGCAGCCTTCTCCTCCTTCTCTCCCCCACCCTCTCCTCTTCCTCTTCCTCGGAAGACGACTCCTCGGCTGTGAGATCCAAGAAAAGTGCAGCGTGGAAAGCCAAGCAAGGACCCATGAAATCCGTCTTTTCCAATTCCAACGAAGGCAAGGGAAAGTCCATCCCGCTCAAAAGCGCCCCTTTGGAGTTTACGGAGATGGCCAGGCGGTTCGTACAAGTTTTCAGGGATCAGCTTGGGGAGAACGAGGTAAGGGCGATGGCTGCTAGTAAAGTTGCCGGTCCGGGGCTACAGGTTCGTTCTTATTTCGTCTTTTTTTCGTTCAAATCTGGTTTTTGACGGTGTTTATAGGTTCTTTTGGAGGTCGAGGCTGACCAAGGTATGGCTAATGAGCCGGGGTCGCTCATGGATAGGGTTATGGTTGGATTGATCACTGATTGTCGTGAGTTTCTTTGTGTTTTGTAATTTATCATCATCATGCCTAACTAAAATACTTTACTCACTAGAAAATGATCCCTCAACCATGCCTGAAGCCTCTGATTATCTAGGAACGCTCCTTCGAGATCCTTCATCATCGCACATCCTTGAAATCATCACTTTTCGCTGTCCGCCCTCTGCATTCGACAAACTGTGGGCTATATATTTCAAAGGCGCACTGCCGAGATTGGCAGTTCACCCCGTTGCGAACTTCGTCCTTGCCAAGGCGCTAGAACGGGTGTCTGAAGGTCAGTTATTGGAGGTGTGTGCGGAGTTGAGAAATACGTGGCATAAATTGATCAGTAAGTTCTATGAGCCGTTTAACTCTGAAAATGAACTGAAAGTTGATGGTTAGGTACTTCGAGGACGGGAGTGTTGCGTGCTGCTATTGATAGAGCTGCTATTTTGCAAGCTCTTGGCGAGGAAATTGTTGAAGTGAGTTTTTTCTCTCTCTTCTTTCGATTGCTTGAGCTTATCATTGAACAGGCCACATATCTGGCTTTCAACCTCGAGAGTACTGAAGGTCGTCTGCTACTGGTGCCTTGTGTTCTCATGTTGTTACCTCTCCAAGTAGGTGTTCACATTGATTAGCTAACTCCAAAGCTTTTTCTGACGTCCGCTCGAACAGGATTACAAAACCGCCCTCGCCTCAGGTCCTACCCACAAAAAAGACGAACAACAGCAACAAAACTACCACCGCGGTCGTCCCCAACCACCCTCCCAATCTCCACTAACACCCAAAATCCAAGGCTCAGTGCTCCTCCAATCCTTCCTCCGTCTCCCAGAACCACACAATCAACCTGTTTTAGATAGGTGCTCCCTCTCTCCTCTTCCTCTCCCGCTTCTAATCTAACCTTCCTTCCCACATACAGCATACACTCCATACCCATAGAAGATCGTATAAAAATCGCCCACGATTCCTCCGCATCACGCGTGTACGACGTCCTCCTCGACTCACCTACCGTACCCTTGAAGGCCAAACGTCAGTTCGTGATGGGCTTTATAGGGCATTATCACCTTCTCGTCGATGATCGGATAGGAAGTAGAGTTGGGGATAGGTGTTGGGCGTTTGCGGATACGTATCTCAAGGTTCTTTCCTTCTCCCCTTCTACTTTATGTGGGGTTGATGTGATATATATGAAAAACAGGAAAAAATAGCAAAGTCACTGATATCCCACGACCAAACCCTCGCCGCATCCTTTTACGGGAAATTCTTTGCGAGGAATCTGAACCTGTACCTCCTCCAACGCCGACCTGAAGAATGGCGGAACACACAGTCTGAGAAGAAGAAAGCGTCCTTGCCTCCTCCCCCGCAGGTCAAAGATGTGGAAACAAAAATAAAGGAGGAGACTCCGAAAAAGCGGAAGAGGAAGCCTGAGAATGAGATTGATGAGTTGTTTGACGCTGCGCTTGGGAGGAAGATCAAAAAAGCTGCGTTGGTTACGATACCGGTGAGCGAGGAGAAGGAGGGGGCGGTGGTCAAGGGGGAGGAAGTTAAAAAGGAGGAGGATAAATCGTTGAAGGCTGTTTTGGGTGCTATTCGCTCTGCACCAAAGGGAGAGGAAAAGCACAGGAAGAAGAGGAAAAAAGTATAAAATACTGTTGTTATTGCTCTAATGCACTCTTGATTCACTCAAAGTCTGTGTCAAGATCATAAAAAGCATGGCGCATACAATCGTCGTGTTGTGGTTGCATATGCATGATGTGCAGACGGCATACAAACTTTTGTTCGGTGTACGTAGTCGTAAGTAAGGCGAGGAGAAAAACCCAATGCAACAAATCTAAACCTCCTTGACCTTGACGGTACCACGCAGCAGACCAGTCTATGGTCGTTGTCAGACCCCAGGTTTTGGAGATAAAGATGAAAAGAAGAGAAACGTACCCTGCGTGCGGCAATGAGACCAACTTTCTGTCCAGGAACGGCGGAGCGGGCGATGGTGGAGGCCTTTCCGATATGTTGATGGTTACCACCACCGTGAGGATGGTCCACAGGATTCATAGCCACACCACGAGTACGGGGCCAGCTGCGGATATACATCGTTAATAATTCCAGGAGAATGTAACGTAAAAACGTACTTGTAACGCTTGGCCTTGTATTTGTGGTATGCCCTTCCAGCCTTGAGCAATGGCTTATCAATCCTCCCACCACCGGCTACAATCCCAATCGTCGCCCTCGCACCGCTCGAGATCGTCTTCTTCGCACCACTGGGAAGACGGATACGGGTCTTGTTATCGTCCGGGCTGTGTCCAATGACAGTAGCGTAATTGCCCGACGTGCGTGCCAGGGCACCGCGATCGCCGATCTTCTCCTCGACGTTGCAGATGATGGTTCCTTCGGGGCACTGCGAGACGGGGAGAACGTTGCCGACGGTGAGGGTGGCTTTCTTGCCGCAGTAGACGAAGGCACCGGTGTGCAGGCCTTCGGTTGCGATGAAGGTTTCTTTGCGGAGTTTGTACCTGTAGGGATCGCGGAAGACTACGCGTGCGAGGGGGGCACCGCTGTGAATTTTATTTTGTGTGAGAATGGAGGGGGAGAAGGAATAATGGGATGTAACGCACCGACCGGCGTCGTGGATGATCTCTTTGACGATTCCGCGGATGTAGCCGTTGCGCTCCGCAAAGTCGAGGTTACGGAGTCGGGCGGGCTGCTTGTTGTGGTGGGTGTGCGATTTGAACTAGTAAAGGGATAGCTTTGAGTTACTTCGTTGTTGCAAGAGAATTGAGGGGACATACAATGGCATGCGAACGCCTTTGTGCCCTAATAACCCGACCCATTGCGAATACTGCAAGAGATACTGTCAGTGCTGATCAAAAAATGGTTGGGTACATCCAACAACACCCCAAACCATCCATCCAAAAGTGACCCAATTTCGATGCCGTTTTCTCTCTACATCGTCCATGGGTCCTCTATGTGTGCGCTGGATGCAGGGTAAACGGGCATACTCACATCCTAAGTGTCTTGAGGAACGTTGGTTGTGGACTCACCTCTTGACAGAGGACAAATGCTTGAGAAGCAAACAAGAACAAAGTGATTACCTCAGCAGGATGGTGGAGGCGGCACGAATATATATGCTCATGGCAGTCAACATGGATGGCAGTGATATTGTTGTATTTGTATTGTATTTAAGAGGTGGGCGTTGAGCAAAGATGAGTTGAGGTGAACGAAGACGACGATGAAGAGGTGAATTGAGACTCCGCTGTTGACCTGCAGCGACTTACTGCTCTCCTTGCTGCTCCTTGGATCTGAAGATAACCTTTTGGCAGTGGTACCGGCGGCAGACTGGCTTACCTCGCTACGACAACTTGCAGCGACTTCCATGATTCATATCGATCGAAACAACACAAAGCAGGACATCATTCTACAAAATGACAAAATGATTTCATGGGACGACCATTTTGACCAAGACCCATTCATCGCACACCTCGACACAACCCAACATCATCCAGGTCCAGTAGAGACAACACATGATTCTCCAACAAGCACACGCGGAAGGAGCTCGTCCCTTTCACCAGTCCCGGATCCTTCCCCTCAGCCTCAGGAAAAGGAGGCGCCACTGCAAATCCCCGTAAGGGAGGAGGAAGAGGAAGACGAGAACGAGAACGAGGCAGTGCCAACCGCAATCAACGAGGCATCACGTCTCTCAACGCCCCTCAGCGAACTTTCCCCCCCTCCAGACCAGGACGAAGCACCAGACGGAGACACGCAGAAGCCATCATCACCCCCAAAGCCAGAGGTCTCTGCAGACACTAATGACACGCAATCCACTACAACTGACGGGAGCAAGTCAGAGGCAACAAAAGAGGATCCCGGTGACGGTTCTTCAAATACTTCTCAGCCGGCGCTTACTGCACCGGGTGTATCATCATCATCGTCACTACCGCAGCCAATTCAAACACCTGCCATTCAGGAACCCTCTGATCAAACCAGCCCTAGTAGCAGCCCAGCATCTCCAGAAAAGGCTGGTCCATCCATGCCGTCACACTCGCCAACCAATATCAACGGCACATCACTATCACCTACCTCGACATCATCCACGCCAAACTTCATACAACAAGCTCAAGACGCCGCGCTGTTGAACCCGAGTCCCGGTGACCCAAAGGTGGAATTGGTGTTGGAATTGAATCTAGAGTTGCTAAAGTGCGTCGTTTGCGGAATAAACATGAACATGCTCTAAACATCATTTTTGTAGAATTTTAATAGCGCTTCAAGGCAAGGGAGTTTTGCCCTCTGACGCCCGTTTTCAGCAGTGAGTTAATACCTCGCAAGTATTTCTGACGTCTAACTTGTCCCAGATACGCACAACGTATTCAATCCAACCTTGGCTGGATGGCGTCATCTGCAGACTATCACAGGTTGGGGGTAAGCCGTTGTCCCCCCTCTTCGCTTTCACGATATTCACAATTCCACAGGGTCAAATCGTACAAGCACAAACATCACAGGGAAAACATTCAAAGGGCCCCATCCACCCAATAATCGAACCACCTGCTTTCATAGAATATGGGTCGGATCGCATCCAGCAGATATACTTCGAGCTCCCCAAGACTTTTTCCAAAGAGATCAACCTTCGTCAACAACTTGCTGCCAACGTCGCCGTCCCTGCGAATACCCTACACTCCATGGTCCCTGGCAATCTCAAACGCGATCGGTCAGACGAACCAATAAGCGAGGTGATGAGCAGTAAGAGGAGAGACACGGGTGAGGGCAAACTGCGGCCACCCTCGGTATCTCCTTTGTCACATTCTGCTTCAGGCATGATGCCCCCTCCGTCGTCAATACCGCAGCAGCAGCAGCAGCAGTTGAACCCAACGCATGGCGTAACCCTACCCGTAGCCACTCATTTCTCCCTCCCCATGTCCACGAGCAACACGAATGGCGTCTCTGGGAACATGATACCCCCACAACTCCAGCAACAGCAGGGAGGAGGAGGAGGAATGGGAATAGACCCGTCGGTGGGAATGATGAACACGGATATACAGAGAGCAGCTGTCCGAGAGCGAGAGCGACAACAACAAATACGTTTAGCCCAACTGGCATCACGACAACTCTCACCCCAATCCTCGCAGCCTCAACCAGGGTCAATACCAAACGTGAGCGCGAACGCCGCTGCTGGGCCGTCAAGTGTTGGTGGCGGAGGCGGTGGTGGTGGGGATTTACCACCGACAATAGCAGCATTGCCTCAGCCCATGCAACAGGCCTATCGGATCCTCAATACCCCCAACCACCCATACATAAAATATATGATGCAAAATCTTCCAGGGTTCCACACGATGCCTTTGCAGCTGCAGTTGAACAAGATGGTTTCATTTCAGGTGTGTTTTTCTTCTTCTCTTTCGAAATGTGGACGATGAGCTGAAGGGGCACCGTTGTAGACGCGGCTCCAACAACAAAGAGAGCAAACCCATAGGGAACAGATGGCCCGTGCTATGGCAAGTGGTGGTGCTGGTGGTGCTGGGCGAGGAGGGATGATTCAGCAACAGCAATTAGGAGACAACATGGCGGTGCAGCAAGGTACACAGTTCCCCGTGACACCCGCTTCACCCGTGCATGCGTCCCAAAATCCGATGTTTTCTGGCCAGGGAGGCGGTGGAGTAGGGGGAATGGACCCAAGGATGGCAGGAATAAATATGAACAATCTAAATCCGCAACAACGGCATATGCTCTTGATGCAGCAGCAACAACATCAACAACGGAATAATTCTGGTGGTGGTGGTGGTGGTGGAAGCCAAGGAGGGATGAACTTGAACAACCCCCAAATGAACATGAACCCCATGCAGATGAACCAGGCGAATGTGAACCCCCAACTCGCTGCGTTCCAAGAACAACAGCGGATCCGAATGGCACAAGAACGTATGGCCCTCGCAGGTGCTGGTAATCCCGCTGGAGGTATATCGCCCACCTCCCCCGACCCTGGTGCTTTCCGCTCGAAAAGCACGATACCGGGTATAGCACGGAGTGCTCGGTCGCCTACTGATGCTTCTACGTCCATTTCCCCGGTGCATAACCAGAGTCAGACATCGAGAGGAGGGAATATGGGGATGACGCAGGAGGATTATCAGAGGATGATGATGCAGCAGCAGCAGGGACAGGCGCGGGCTATGGCGCAGAGTCCGGCGTTTGGACAGCAGGGATGGGGGCAGCAGCAACAGCAGCAGCAGCAGGAAAGGCAGCAACAGCTGCAGCTGCAGCAACAACAGCAATTCGGGATGTCACCACCAGGAAGCGCAGTTGGTGCGCCTTCGCCACCGAATAGTCAAAACTGGAATGGCGCGCAGTACCCGTTTTCTTCGTCGTCTCCTATAGGTGGTGGTGGTGGTGGTCTTGGGGAAATGCAGCAGATCCGACATTTGAGTGCCACCCCTGCGCCACAACAACAGCAACGGCAGATGACGCCGCAAAATACAAGCCCGCCTACGACTGAAAACGAAGCGGATTGGTTTAATTGGCAGTGAGGGGTTTACTTACCTGCTTTTCTTTCATCGCCCACTCCTCTCTCTAACCCTTGCCCTCTCTCTGGGTGAAACACGACCCCCCTACTTATTCGCTAGTTATTATTAGCTGTTCGTCCGTCCTTTTGACCTTTTCCTCTCTTCTTGATGGGTGGCTGGTGAAGAGAAGAGTTTGGCCATTTAACCGATGAAGATTTCTTCTTCATTTCATTCTTTCATTCTTCTTTCTCACTTGCTTTGGTCTACTTACATTCCTATAGCCTCTGTGAGACCCCTCCTTTTCATCGGATTTGTGTACCCATACTGTATGCCTCACCTTAGTAAATAAAATGTTGGCAAATATCTGGTGTGTTCCAAAATTAGCACACGCATGGCATGAATGATCGTGATCGAGAAAGAAATTAGGAGGGTTTACCGGTTTTTCTTCCGTCCACGACCATGGTATTTGCAAACTTGCAGTCAAACGAGAAAGACGCGTTTTTCTCCCTTCTCGACGAGTTCAGTTCCCTTATCTATCGTGTATACCACATCAACTTACCCTTGATCCATCATGATTTGCATAGATATTTTCAGTCGCGCCCAGAAATCTTTGCTGCTTCAAGCGCTAACAGCCAGGATGTATCGGGGGTAGCTGCGTCGGCTGTTCACCGCGCCATGGCGAATAACCCAGAAGCGACGGCTAAAATTGTTTCCGCCGGATTGAGGCACGCTGCAGGTCAGACTAAGCCGCCTGGGGGTGTCGCCGGAGGTGCTGGCGCTGGTGGTGCTAACGTGAGTTGTCATCCCTCCTCACCTCACTTGCAAGATCATACGATCTGATCGCCATCTCAGGCGTCATCGGAGAACGACGTGAGCGGCTTTGCAGGCCGGGTGGCAGCTGCCTCTATGGCGTTCTCGAATCGACACAATCCCTCCCCAAGTTCCTCCTCAACAAGCCCGCCTCCTATCGCTGAGAAACCGCCGTCCTTCTCTTCTGTCCGGGTACGTGTTCTGCCATTGATCTCATTGGTTGATTGTGGGTCCTGATCTGCGAGTTTTAGCAAAAATTCGGAGAGGTCGACACATCGTCTCCAAAGAACATATTTGGCTCACTACGCGGTTCCACCGCTGCCTCCAAAACGACTTCTCCCCCTCCCCCTCAAGCACCAGCACCCGCATTTACAGCACGGCAGAACAATAGCAATTTTGGGCCGCCACCGACCAGGCATAATCCGCCGCCACCACCACCTTCGAGACAACAGCCAGAGGAAGAAGAGGAAGAGGAGGAAGAGCAGCAAGGGGAATGGGCGAATGTCTTGTATGATTATGATTCAGGGGTGCGTTCTTCAGATTTATGCCCTTCTTGGAGGTGATGATGGTGTTGATATGGTCTTCTGGCCTTCTTTTTAGGAAGCAGGGGATCTTGTCATCAAGGAAGGGCAGCGAGTGCTCGTTACGGAGAGAACGTCGGATGATTGGTATGTCGCGTGTTACCCTTTACTTTTACATGGGGGTGGGTGGATCTTCGGCGGTCCTCCCTTCCCCCTTTTTTCAAATGGGACTTTATATATGTTTCCTCATCTCACAACTCCTCTTTCGTCATTCGTTGGCTACTTATCGATTCCTTCACTGCTATTGGACAATCCTTCTCTGACCTGGAACTGACGTATACGCCATTGATTGACAGGTGGACCGGAGAACTTAACGGGAAGAAGGGCCTGTTCCCGGCGTCATATGTCGAACCGCTTTAAATAGGACGTGTTCTTTGCAGGAGATGGGGGTGCGTTATCTGGCTGGGTGTGTGTACTTTTACTCTCTTCTATTACTCCCACTCGTACTACTTATCTCCGTTGGACTTGTTGCTACTACCATCATCATCATCACTATCGCATTCAGCATGTACCCATCGAGTTTCTGGCAAAGACCTTTGAAAAGCACGAAATCGACCATGTCCATATCTGTCCATGATTGAGATTGGGTAATGATAGAATACGGCAAGGCACCACGCGTTTCGATTACCTCTCCAGTTCCCTGGTCCTTCACTGTCTAGGCTTTTTGCGTCCGACCTCATTGAGCCATGTCAAGCGGTGATGCATACCAGCTTCTAGCTTCAGCCAACTTCGCTTCCACATCCTCTGACATAATATGGGTACTTGGCATGGTCCTACAGTCATTCGTCAGTTGGCATTCCCGTATATGTATAAAATCACCGACATATCTCCCCGAAATGCCAACCCTGCGCCCCTTTTTCCGCCCATGAAAGTCGTGTCCTGTCATGTCCAATTGACATGAATTGGCTGCCAAGTTCTCAAAAGTTCTCAAGATACGCGTCGTGCCTGGCACATTTAACGAGAAGCTTTGCGCTGATAGCCTTCACGTGGGATGGGGCAGCACCGGTTTCGAAGGAAATTCTAGTAGAAGCGAAAGGCAGAAAGATTGGACCTCAAAGGCTCAAATAGGTCAATCGATTGTATCACCGCATCTTACAGTACTATGTGCACGCGTCTTCCATCTCCTTTCGCCATCGTTTCTGAACGTCAATGCTTTCCAGGAAAATCTTATATTTCGCCTCGAGAAGCTTCATCTCCCTCGTCGTTGCATTCGGAGAAACCAGCGTCCCAGGAGGCGTCATTTCAACCTAACAAAACAGAAACGATCAGTCACTTGACGATGGAAAAAGAAATTTAGAATCAACCATGATATCCCACAAGGCCTCCGCGTGTCCGCTGCCCTCCATTTCTTTCCGTTTTTCCGCTTGCGCCCCCTCTACCTCCGCTGCGAACCGGCCGAGCATCGCAGCGCCGAGGACCACCGCGCTCCCCGCGTCACGGGGGAGCACCACCGGCATTTTGCACGTGTTGGCGAAGAGCTGCATCAAGAAGAGGTTTTTGGCTTGCCCGCCGCTCATGTAGATTGAGGTGATCTGGTGCCCTTTGGCGTTCATGGAGTCGATGATGTGCCGTGTTTGAAGCGCGATGGAGAGGAGTGTTGCGTGGTATTTTTTGGCGAGGTCGTGTAGCCCTGAGTCCTGTGCGAGGTTTGAATGTGTAGAACTGAGATGGGGGGAAAGAGAATGCGACTTGCAAGTTCCAGCCCTGCTATGGAGCCACGCATGCGTGGGTCAGCGATGGGTGATCTATTTCCTGCGGTGATAAATTTGAGGTTCATCTCAACATCAGGGATAGAAAAATGCGAACCATGGAAATCGGGGTATAAGTGTAAATCTTTTGTTAGTTCAGTGAGTGTTTCGGCCCCATTTTCTACTCTCAGCTTTTCAAGAGTCTCTTGGAGGACTAAAGCATGTCAGAAACTAGCAACAGAAACAAGATTAGTAGAAAGAATAGCATACCTGTATGTATGTTCTTCTGTTGTTCTTTTCCAAGTTCCACCAGTTTCGGATAGAAGGAGTGCGTTGTCAACATGAAGTCGATTAACTTGTGGTCTTGTCAGCTATAGTTGAATCTGAAGAGAAAGAGGACGGCTTTACCTGGCCAGTAGAGGATTGTCCTCCCTCGCTCATCCACCAACCACGAAAGACGGGATCCTAGAACATCTGTAAATTTGAGAAGGGCAAGCATTGAGAGCTTATACCTTAAAGGGCCCCCATACCCCGTCAACGAAGATGCCTTCAGGACTCTACCAGTGAAGTTAAGACGGGAAGAGCCCAGAAGGTTGTTACACAAACCTGCACGATATGACAAGTACTTGTTCCTGCAACAGCCGCTAGACGATGTTGAGATTCGTGGAGAGATGGAAGAACCTCAGATGGTACTCCGTTTTCGCTATATCTAGCAGCCACGGTGCCCAACCACCCTGAATATCTGAGGTGAATTGTTATCAACGAAGTAGCTTTCGGAGAAAGAAAATAAATGACTCACGCGTCAATCAACCCACTACCCACCGGGGTGCCCTCCACCAGTCCAAGCTCATCTGCAGCTCTCTTCGATAACCCTTTTCCAACAGGAATTCCAGCAATCAGCACCTCCCCCTGGTTTGCTCCAATCTGCTTGCACTCCCTCTTGATGAGTTCCTCGAGTCCGATTTTCTGGAAAAAGGACGGCTCCCAACCGCTTTTTGGAACGAAGCTACATTTGCAAGTGACGGAACAACACGAGCGCGTGCTGTCTTTTGTAGCTCGGTAGGTGAGGAAGTCGGGAAGATCGAAAAACTGGCATTGAGAAAAGAGGGTCGGATCCATGCTATTTTTTAGCCAGAGAACCTTGGGAATTTCCATTTCTAACTAAAAGAGGGGACTCTTGAACTCGAAGGCTGAATGAAGAGGACATTGGAGACGTACGCTCATTGTACCGCCGACATAGTCAAGCACCACTGAACCTGTGCCATTGACGAGGTCCGCTTCCTTCTCTGCCCTGTGGTCAGCCCATAGAATGACATTTCGTCCCCCCTTCTTCCCAAGATCATCTCCCTTGGTCACCGTGACAGGCTCCCCGTCAAAGTTGGTTACTGCCAGAGAGCATGTAGCGTCAAAGCCCAGCCCTTTGACCGCAGACGACGGCAGTCGGGCCTCAGATAGACACAGTTTAATAGCAATTGCGATCTTATCCCAGGTATCGGTTGTCGATTGCTCAAAGATACGATGATCCTCTGGATTGCGCCAAGTGATGGTGTCCTGAGTGGAAGACGCGACTATTGATCCGTCCTTTCTGACGAGTATGGCACGGGCTGAACCTGTGCCAACGTCGATGCCGATGTAGTAGCTTTCCGATGACATCCTGCGTGTGTGGACTCTGGGGAAGACGTTGGTGCTTAAAGTAAGAGGTTCCCCGGCCCGAGCCTAAAAAAGGTCGAACGAAAAAAAAAAATCACAGTTCACTAAACCGCGGACTCAGGAGAAATATCTATCCTATCAGCGAGTGCAGTTGACGCACTGAATCAATATAAACTCTCAAGTGATCAAAGAGTGAGTGTTTTTGCGCAGATGCATGGGTGATTTTATGTGGGTGAGGAATACATGTGCCTAGCGAGCATAAATGACGGTAAAGACGGACATCTACTCTGAAGATGTTGACCGTGCTGAGGGAGTTGATTATTAGCCTGGAATCACAGATCAAGCAAACATTCGACATACTGTAGACCAGCTGCGCCGAGTGATGCACAATCCTCTTGATGTGTCCCTCCTTCTCCATATGTCTGATAGCAACGCGCGCCAAGCTGCCGTTAATTTTGAGACGTTCGATGAGGATGCTCTGGCTGACGAATTTGAAGGTGGGGACTTCCTTCATGATACGGTCGTAGGTGACTTTGTCGAGAGCAACGGTGTGCTGGGCCTTATCCTTGACCTTTCCCTTCGACCACTTCTTCTTCTTTGCTGATTTGCCACCACTGCTTGATGTGGGCGCCGCTGCTTTGGCTTTGGCCTGAAAACAAAAAAGGTATCATCAGTAAACCTCATCCTGAGTCGAAAGAGTCCATCCAGCTGATTCCGATGAGTATGACGACCATTTATCCACCGAGTACGGTGAACGGACGTTCAAACATCGTATATCTGCTAAAATTTGAGAGAGGGTGCTCACCATGATTGCTTCTGACCGTCGATGATGAGGGCGACGCTGGATGGACTGTGCCTTTCAGAGGGTTGCGTGCCTTGTTTGTTTTCTGACGTAAGCGTTGTTAAGTCCGCGACCTCCACGTCAATCGAATGGACCAACTTCGAACTGTTGGAGGCGATGGTTCCGTGGCTCCTCCTCCTCCTACCATTACCACTGCCTGGCCTTGCAACTACGGATAAAGTTTATGGGGTTCATCCTAATTTAATTTCGAAATACGTGCCCTCGAAATCGGGGTCGTGGAAATGTCTAGATGGATCGAAGGAGATACCTTGGAAATTCGTCAATGACGATTCGTGTGACTGTCCAGACGGAAGTGATGAGCCAGGTGCGCGAGATTGTACTTTATCTGAAGCAACTCAATAATGCTGGTTAGGAACCAGCGCCTGTTCTAATAGCACATTCTATTGTTGGAACGAGGGTCATGTTGGCGCTATCATTCCAAGTTCACGAGTGAGGGACGGATTGTGCGGTACGAGTCGTTATTCTTGGTATAGGGCGCGTAATTCTCAGCTAGCCGATAGAGCCTCAGTGCTGCGACGGATCAGATGAACTGCCAGGAGTCTGCCCGAACGTATGCAAGGAACTTGGGGAGTCGTATAGAAAGAAATTTGCAGAGGAGCGCAGGTTACAAAAAACGGTCAGTTCTGTTCAACGGCATCGTCTGCCGTGACGCGTTAACGACGATCGAACAGGGCTCCAAAATACGTTCCACCTATATTGCTTTCGCACATAAAGAGAAGAAACGCCTAGAGGGCCTTGTCGAAACTTTGTCGCAAGAAATCAACGTTAAAGAGCAGGAAGTCGAACGGTTGCGAGGTATGAAAGTGATTCTTTGATGATCTCACGAAGCTGAAACCGATGCCTTCGACAGATATCGCTGAGCGCACCGAGTCTATTTCTCAAGCCGCGTTGGAACACAAACAGAAATCTCGTCAGTGGAAATAACAAGCCGATGTAAAGCGTATCTCTCACCTTCGTGTTTTCAGCCCTCTACCAATCTCTAATCACCCATCACAACGCTCTCAAATCACTACAGCGGGAACATAAACAGCATTTGGAACGCGAGAAGGCCCTTGGTAACATCCTTGACGCACTGCGAGCAGGTTACAATCCAAATTATCAAGATATGGCTGTCCTAGAAGCCGTTCGTGGATGGGAAGAGCTCGCTGGCCTTCCTCACATTGGGGCAAGTGAAGAAGTCAAGGAAGGCGAAACCAAGGAAGAAGGGGAAGCCGTAGAAGCCACTGAAGATCTTGAGCCGGGAACGTGGACTGCCGATCAACTCAACGATGAGCTGGACGCGTTGTTGGAGGCGGATCACGTATCACTCCTCTTGGAGCATGAGGAGCATATTCAATCGCCTACTGAGGGTTCCCTCCGTGAGTAAATACCAAATCTGAAGCAGTGGTCATGCTTATTTCCTATTAGTGTATGATTTGACTTCGTACTTGCCGGATTTCGTCCTTCCTCATTACGAGTCCTTCAAGGACACGTTGATCAGTTGGCTACATACCCTGGGTATCATCCATGGAGATTTAGACAGTACAGCTGGTGAATTCTCCTTCGATCATAACCATGTCCCGGATTGATTCAATCTTTCTTAAGCCGATTCTTCTCGTGCCCACCAAGCCCTGACCGACGCTGAAGCTGAATTGGAGCGTGTCAAGAATGAAAGGACGACCGCTGAAGGCGACATTGCCGAGATCTTTAATATCCACGGCTTTGGCGCTGCTGGCGAGTGGAAGAAGCTTGATGGAACATGTTTGGAGACGGAAGTTGGAGAGTGCGTATATTACTCCTTCCTAGGCCTCTATCGACACGCTTACTGTGGCTTCGATTACAGCTATACTTATGAGGTCTGCTTGTTTAATGAGGCAAAACAAAAACCCAACCACGGTGGACAAACATTCAGTCTAGGGTCAGCTTTGTTTTACTATCCATTTCGATATAGTACTGACTTGCTCGATCTTGAAATAGGAAATATGATTCTTGGAATCCTTCACCTGACGTTAAACCAGGCGAACCCGAATATTATCAGAAACAGGTGTACAAGCACGGTACTCGATGCTGGAATGGCCCCGAACGTAGTGTCGTGGTAAGTGCTCAGACCATTCTCAGTTCCTTGAACTTTTCTAACTTGGCTTCGCGAAGCTGCTCCTGACATGTGGGATTGAGAACGCCATCCTGACGGTACAGGAACTTGAGAAGTGCGAATATCAATTCACTGGAACGACACCAGCTCTGTGTTTGCCGCTCGATGAGGGCAAGAAGAACTCTAGGGAGGAGCTATGATCACGTTGAATCGCCGCCACAGGCTTGTGTTTTTAAGCTACCTAATTTATATCTTTGGAGAGTGGACGAGCATGAGACTTTTATGATTTTATCTGACCCAATAGCGTCTTCACTTGACACAACCTTTTCAACCACCGAGATTATTCTTCGAGAAGTTGGTATGTTCGTTCAACGTGTTGCTACCTTTATGCTGATGGGACTTCTCCGTTCTACAGACACCGACAATTTACCGCGGTCTCCCATAGCAAGACTATCGACATCGCTCGCACGTGTGAGGAGCGCGAACGTCACATCAGTTTGTGGTATCAGAAGGTGCTCAAGCGCTCAAGTTGGACCAAGTTTGCAATCATTCAGCTGGACGACTGCTTTCAACACTGTTTTCAGTCTGTACCCTCTTGATGTTTGGCGGTTGTACTGTCATCGCGTCATCCGATACATCTCTGACCATCTCGCACAGACTTTCAGAGGTTTCCGAGTTGACATAGGTTGACATATCGGACTATTCCTGCAGATTTGTACTGATCAGCTACATTCTAAGTATTAATTTAATTCAGGTACATATGGTTGGCATGGGGAGCGCTAATCTATTTATACTTAGGTGTCGAATTGCTTCATATTGAAAACTCGAAACTTGCTTCCTAATCCCATACCAACGAAATGGGATCGGATGTCGAGCAAAATGCCTTACTTCCTCTGACTGTGTTTGATCTAGTCTTTCAACAAACAACCTTCGTTACTGGGTGGCTCGTCGAGGGGACTATCGACGAGAAAGCGTTGAGTTACGCGTTGGACAGACTCACTCAAAAATGGCGCATGCTTGCCGGAAGACTGCATTCTATCAAAAGCCCCACCGTCAGTATTTTTTTCTGTGGTCTTTCGCTGTAATGACTTACTCCATCTCTAGGAGACGAAGTGGTTCATAAGGATACCACTAGGCCCAATCCCCGATGATTACCGTACATACGCGTTGACAACGGAAATCTCACAGCGCCCGCTGTCCAGCTACGTCTCAATTCCCATTCCACAAATATCCAATTCCCCACCTCCCGCAGTCTTCTGTCACCCTCTGACGCCGCGCCAGTACACCGCATGGGAATCGGCAGACTACCCGTTAACGTGCTGGCACCTGACCTACTTCCCTGCGTCGGCTAATGGTGGAACTGCTTATACCGGTATCGGGTTCGCTCGTTCGCATGCGGTATTCGATGGCGTAGGTGCTGCGCTTGTTATGAATGCTCTTGTTGCGGAAATGCGGGGACAAGAATGGGCTGTCCCCCCTTTGCCATCTGGAGGGTTAATTTCTAATCCCGTACAAGAGGCGTTGGATTTGGAAGCTGGTGCTGAGGAAGAAACCCTAGAGCGTTATCCAGATTATAATGCTTATACGTCCCTTGGATTAGGCGGTCTCCTGAAAGTCATAGCCTGGCATGTGGGAGAAAGATATTGGAGGGGTGCTGATAGGCGCATTATTCTCCTTCCGAAAAATATCGTAAAGTTGCTCGTGGACGACGTACGATCTACTCTTCAACGGGAGAGTCAAGTGACCACTCATGTTACCACTGGGGATATTCTGACCGCGTGGATCTTCAAGGTATGTTTCAGTCTGATATCTGGCAGCGCTGTTCAACTCACAATTCTGCGTTTACTAGACGATATATTCCAGCGGCATAGATCCAAATACACTCGTCCACTGCACAAACCTCGCGTCTTTCCGTTCACTTCTTCCAAGCAAAACCCACTCTTTAGCAGATTACCCACACAATGCCTTCATTCCAGCACCTTACCCCCTCATGTCCGCTGCAGACCTGAGCTCCTCCCCTCTTCACGAACTATGCAACGTCTTAGCGACTTCCCGGCTCTCTTTAACAACTTCACACGTCATCCAAGCATACACCACCATAAATTCCATTTCAAGAGCGTTTCCCAATAACCCTGCTGCTGGAGACACACTCGTGATATCCAACGTATCTGGGTCTAGGATTTTGGAATCTGATTGGTCCCCTGTTGGAGCGAAGAGGACGCTGTGTAGTTATCGATACCAGTTGACACCGCATAAGCTGCTCCTTACGAATGCTGTTTTCATTTCGGGGAGGTTGGATGATGGGAGTGTGGTGATTGATGTTACTTTGACTGAGCACCGCTTGTCGCTTTTGGTTGCTGAGATTAACAGGTTGGGTAGTAGTGGAAGTGGGTTCAGTGATCAGCACGACTCTCTTGATTGAGCAGGTTATTCGGAGTCTTCGCTTTCGACTTGCTTTCACTTTGCTTTCAAACTTGATTTCGTATCTTAGAATCTTAAATTATACCATTGCTAAGTCTGTATTGTTACTGATAACAAAAACCAAATGCCGTTCTGTTCGTACGTAGAGTAACGCGTGGGACAGTAACAAACCTGAAAAAAAAGGTCGTACGAGCCTGACGTCTGACCATCAAAACAAATCAAAAATGGCGCAGGATCAGCGTTTTCTCCTCCCTCCTACCACCTCGAGCTTCAACGTTTCCTACACGCACTAATGGCGGCTAACAAGAAGTCGACCGACGCGTCAGAACTTCCAAACGCCTTTCTCCTCAAATGGGCCACCAGACTGACCGCAGTGCTGTTCATCATCGCGACGTGTAGTTGGCTCGACACCATAAAAGTACGTCCCTCTCTCTTATTTCGCGATACCCGTCTCTAAACGCGTCTTTATAGGACCGGTGGTACGTCTTCGACCCCACAACCCTCCACCAACTCGCCCAATCCGCCATCGCCTCCTCCCCAAACTCCACCTCCGGAATGATCCAACACATCCTCACAAACCTCACCCTAACCCACCCCCCATCCCAAATCCACCTAAACCCGGACTCTTCCGAATGGGTGTTCAACAACGCCGGAGGGGCGATGGGCGCGATGTACATCATCCACGCCAGCATCACGGAGTATCTTATTATTTTTGGGACGCCGTTGGGGACGGAGGGGCATACGGGACTGCATACGGCTGATGATTATTTTAATATACTTGTTGGGGAGCAGTGGGCTTTTGAGCCGGGGAGGTTGGAGATGGAGAGGTATCCTGCTGGGTCGGTCCATTTTTTGCCGAGGGGGACGGCGAAGCAGTATAAGATGCATGAGGGGTGCTTTGCGCTTGAGTATGCTAGAGGTTTGTGCGCTTTTTTTTTTTTTGTGGGGTGGGTGGAGTTGATTGATTGATTTGTTGTTTGTAGGTTGGATTCCGTTGATGTTGCCGTTTGGGCTTGCGGATACGATCACGTCGACGTTGGATATTCCGACGTTTTATAATACGGCGAGGATTACGGGGAGGGAGATGATTAAGAATTTGTTAATTGGGAAGATCTAATAACTTGGGTCGATTTTTTGTTGTCGCTCCTCGACTAATTATCATCGTTGTGGGCAACAAGTTCATTGTTCTGACTGATGGTCTTAAGCATAGGGTCTTATGGAGAACCCGTCGTCTGAAGGTGTTCAACAAAGTTATAAAGTACTTAAACTAGTCTGGCACATGATGGACCTACAAGGACCTACATCTCGTCCTCGGGAGGTAACGACCTCCGAATAAAACAGCTCCCAATATCTGGTGCAGGTCCATTGGCTCAAAAGTGACGCTATGCATCTCCGATGGCACCCACTAGTCTGAGCGTCTCAAGTGAGTTTCTCCGTGCGAAAGCTGTCCAAGAAAAGGTGGTATGAATGGCAACAGCTAATGGCAAAATGCCACGACTACAACCAGGTTGCTTTAGATGTTTGTCAATGGAGCAGTGCGGTGATGCTCCGCTGCACTGCGAACGTGTCTTCGCGGGAGCTGGTTAAAGGATAAATGTGCGTCATTTTAATTAGGGAGCGGAAGAAGGAAGTAAAAATTTAGAGAGTTATGGCAGGCAGCGGCCGAGATCTATGGCAACGGATGCAGGGAAGAGGTGCAAACTCCGAGCTTTGAGCGCTTGAGCACCCGTAGTGAAAGCCGAGAGAGAGACAAAAGATGGTTCATTGTTGACTATCTTTGAGATAGAGGTGTAACGTGGGATGATAAGCTTGGACAACTGAGGAGTTGTTGACGAGTAGAGGAGCTAGATGCAATGGTTGGCGTCATTAGCCTGGCAGAATGAGCGATTACCGGATAATTAGAACGTGCGTGGGTTGTCCCACGTTGATTTTAGTGGTGGCTCAGAGTGACGAGAGGTTCAGAGGATACACACGTGACTAGCGATAGTTACAAATTTGGCTTGCATTCAACAACGATCTTGAAATTCATTCATTCTTCTTTCTCTTTGGATGCTTGCACTAGTGAATCCGTTTCCGCCTGATGTTCACCGTGCTTCACAGCCATCTACTCGTAAATCATCATCTTCAGCAACAAGATCTTCTTCCGCCACACTGTCATCCCACCACCCACCGTCGCTGCAGCGGCAACCTTCCGCACCCAACTCACAACCCGCAGTTCACTTCCAACTCCCGCGGGTCCAACAACACTATCATCCTGCTCCACCACCTATCCAAATTCCCCTTCCGAATCCCCCGACGCCCCTTCAGCCAGCACCATTCGACATACACACCTACCCCTCCACCGATCTCCTCAAATTACTCGCTTCGCTTCTTACCCAGATAGCAGCGACGAACGACCACCTCTCACCACACCCATCATCTCCCAGTTCAGCCCACCACTCTGCCACCTCTCCCATCGACTTTGACCACGCTCCACATCCGCCTATTTGGTACACGCTTACAACAGCATCAAGAGGCGCTTTCACAACCCCCGTATCCACCCTCACCTTCCACGCACGAAATGTCCCCACCATCACACTCGAAGCCTACCTCCTCCGCATACTCAAATACTGTCCAACCACAAACCACGTCTTCCTCTCCCTTCTCGTCTATTTCGATCGCATGTCCAAGCTGAGCCAAGACGCTACAGGACGGGCGTTCGTCATTGATTCATATAACATCCATCGATTGGTCATTGCGGGCGTAACAGTCGCAAGCAAATTCTTCAGCGATGTATTTTACACAAACTCGCGATACGCAAAGGTATCGTCCCATTTTTTTCCTTTCACGCCACCCACCTCTAATCACCGCGCTATAAATAGGTCGGCGGTCTGCCCCTTCCAGAACTTAATCAGTTGGAGCTTCAGTTCTTGCTACTCAATGACTTTCGACTCGTCATATCCAGCGCGGAGATGCAGCGCTATGCAGAGCAGTTGATGGTTTTTTCGCGATCGAGTGATCCTGCGCTTTTGTTGAAGCATCCTGCCATACAACAACCTCAACCCGTCGCCTCTTCATCATCAGCGTCATCATCACCTCACCGCCAAAATAAAACCAGCCCCCTAAGGGTCGTGTCGCCTAAAGGGATGGGCGCGATAGACGCTTACGGAGGCCACGTACCGAGTTCCGAATCTCATGCTGCTTCTATGGCAAAAATGCAAGCTGGTGTCCCGAAATTGAGCTACCCTATTCCTAGAACACCGCGTAGTGCGGGTGTTAATGGTCATCCTCCTCCACCGCCGTCCCCTGATACGCCGGACGACGAGGACGAGGTGGAGACGGAGACGGAGACGGAAACAGAGACGGATGGAGGATCAACGACAGACGACGAGCCTACGATTCGACCTGGTGATGGTGGGAGCGTGTGTAGTAGTGTGAGGAGCAGGAGGAATAGTTTGGCTAGTAGTGTTTGGGGGGACGAGGATGAGGATGGGGAGATGGAGGTTGTTGTTGATTCTGAGGCTAGGGAGGGTGGACGTGGACAGGAGGATGGGGAGAGGACTCCGGATACGTTTGGGAATGGTGGGAATGGAGGTGGGGTGAATGGACATGGACATCATGGAAGGGATGGAGATCATGCTATGGGGAGTCCCTGAGGTGGTGGGTGAATGAAGGTGGGGGAGGACAGGAGTCGGTTGAAGTTTTGGTTTGAACCGTTGTGTTGCCACTGCTGCTGGAATGGGCCGGGGTCACGTTGGGTGTTTTTTTGGTGGGGTTGGTTGGTGGGTGCTCTGGGTGTGTGCTGGGGCTCGCTCGGCCTCTTTGGTTGCTTGTCAGACGGCTCAAGCCCAAAGCAGAGAATCGCTCCCAGCCGTTGGTACTGGTCCAAGTACCTCAATCGTACATTTTGGCGAGGACGAACCCTCCAGCCCCTGCCCGCTCCCCGTTCGCCGCAATCTCAAAACCCGCCTACTTTGACCATAAATCGATAAGTTGTCCACTCATACACATGACCCGACAAATACACAACCCGAAACGCAAAAGCTGCTTTTTCGAATTCCGTGACTCCCAACCAAGCTCCTCATGCATTAACCCTTCCACGTTACCATATCAACCTCAGTTCCACGCTACCTACCAAACCGCATACTTATCAAACGCATTTCACTTTGCCACTTTGTCACTGCCATATACATGTTTCTGCAATACGCATACGCATATGAAAGTTTTTTTTTTTTGTAACATTTAGTCAATTTTTTTAATACATGCCAAGGATTCTGTTTCTCGTTCTAATGTATGATGTTAGATTATTACATGCAATACATAGGTTCAAAGAAAGAAAGGATCGAAGAAATGTTGATGTGTGGATCTGATAGGACGCAGGAAGCAGGGTCGGAGGAAGGTATTTATAAATGTTTAGTTCGGAGGTTGTTCGTTCCCTTCCGCTCTCCGAGTCATGTTGGTTTTTGAATTTTGATCTTTTGTCTGTCATGAACGTCAGTAACCCTTGTTACCGCTGTATGCACTGGAATTCAGAGGTTCTGAGTGACACCTTTTCTTGCGTCAACTTGAAGCCAGGCCACCAAACGCGATCTTCCTGAATTCCTGGTTCTTTGGGACGGTGGACTGGAGCTCGTGAAGGTTCCATGGATATTTCAGACCTGACCACCTCTCTGACTTGCTCACGACAAACGATGGTTGTTGAAGGGAACACTGAAGTCAAGCTCAGCTGGCGCCATGGAGAGACGATGTCTGGCTTGGTCCCTCGGATCTTGGATCACCGTGCTCTCGCCGCTTGGATTGGGGCTAGAAAGGACCACATATCGCCACCCGGCCTATACTCGAATGCGTTACAATAATTATTTTTACGATGCAGGAGGGAACACTCATTCACGGCGGGGAAAAGAGAATCCGTTTTCCTGATCCTATAGCTCGCGCCGGGCTTGGTTCGAAGACCTTGATATGGTAAGATATTGCAACATGATCACCCTTTTAACTCATTTATGACACGTGATGCTGTAGGACAAGGAATGTTCATAAAACATGACTAGCTGGTTGTTTATGGAGGGAAGGAGATATCTTCCTGATACCGTGGTTCGTGTCTTGGTGCTTGGGAGACATGATACATATAGTATGTGCACTAAATTATTCACACAACCTAGCAGAAGAAACTCATTCAAAATGACACAGATTCCCAATCTTGTTACGGAAGACTCTGGACCTCGGCCGCGGCCACTCTTGGCTTGAAGCTCACACGTATTTGTGCTGTCATGCGCCATACCCTCAGTCGTTGCTAAGCGATGTAAGCAACGTTCATACGGAATCCGAAGGCGGCGGAGGTGATGTCTCCCTGATCCGCTGGACTTTAAAATGGCTCCCTCGTGGACATTAACCAGCTCATCGGCACCCATTCACTATACACAATCGTATCAAAGAGGGACTCTTCAATTGCTATTGCTGAAGCTGGTGAAGCGAATCGTCTTCCTGATCCTTGGCTCACTCGCGTCCGGGAACCGCCAGTGGAAAGATACCGTACTATAGGACACGCCAATCACCCAATCTCCACTTTCTATATCGGCTTGCCTGGAGGAGCTCTGCCACCATGACCATCGTTCGTATTCACCGTTCTTGCAACCACCTGCCTTCGAGATGTTACTGCGCAAACGTTGCTGGTGGTGGGGCGAAACATCTTCCACTCTTGGCTTGGCTTGCAGCTCACTGGAAAGATACCATTGAAATATGTGCGCACGAGGGACAATCTCCACCCTTTACAACTCACTCGAAGGAGCGCTCATCGACAAACTGCGGAGAAGATTGTTCGGTCGCCTCTTGGGTTGAACGTGTGTTTTATCTCTCTGTTCTGAATGTATTCCAAGCTCGAACGTTGTGAACATATATAGCAATCAAAACCTTTATCAAGCGCTACTGGTTTGTGTTACCTGAATGGGACGGCTCAAGTTCAAATTGACCATGACGATTATTGTTATATTTACAGCTTGCAAGAATTGACATGAGAAGACGAATTTGGACTAAGGAAAGTGCGGTTATAGGGTATCTCCTTGTTGAAAGAAATCGAAATGAAAGAATGCACCAGACCACCACCGATCAAGCTCAAGAGCCAGGTACAGGAAACGCGATACGCCGCATTGTGGTGCACGGTAGACGCCCGTTGATTACTGATTGCGTGCAGCAGCGTTTGTCAACCCCCAAGTCCTTGCAGAAGTCCTCGCGAGTGCTCTCAGTCCCAGAGCGTCCGATCCAGGGACGTCGGCTGCTGAGAGCTGTGAAACACTATGCACGGCTTGTGCGAGCTCAGACGAGGGTTCGATCTCTTTGCGTTGGGTGTACACGTCAGTGAGTATTTTATGGAGAATTCGAAGATCCTATCGTTGACCATGGGGTTAATGTTAGATGAAGATAGGTGCGAGGCAGAACGTACGGGTGTTTCCAGCTTCCTCTTCCCCTTGATAAGACCCAGCAATGCCATCGCCCATTCAGCATGCTCGTTTTCGACCTCCCGGTCTGGCTCTTCACGTGGCTTTTCTTCGTGGTCCATCTTGGCCCTCTTGTTTGTCGTCGTCGGAGACTCGGGCGGTGTTTCTTCAATGTCCTCCACATCCTCCACCTGGTCATATGGCACAAATGCCACGGCAGGCTGGATGATGACCATTTCCTCCCTCATTCGCTTCCCAAGAACCGACTCTATGTGCAAGTTCTCCAATGGGGCACGTTGCTTATCAGCTTGCAATATATTCGAGGTTGAATACGTTCCCGTCCGTGGTAGCGAGGTGGATGATATAGTATCCAAATCTGGGATGATGAGCATATCGATTTCATCTTCAGATGCAAGGCCGTAGGGTTGACGCCCGACTGAGATTGGGACTGATTCGGCACGAGGTGAGGCGCTAGGCGAGGTGGATCTGAGATCAGAAGCAGGGGTAGACCTCTTGCTCTGGGGGTTCAGCCGTCAGTTTTTGGCATGGTTGGTCATATGAGGAAAACAAACACGCACCTTCAAAGATGGTTTGTGGGTCCCCCTTTCTCGGGTTTTACGGCCAGTCCCGAAGGTCTGCTCAATGAGTTCCTCCAGCGCTACGGAATCTGGCATCTCGTGCACAGCCTTGCTCGTTCCCTTCTCCTCCATGATACCCTCCACCTTGTGCTTCTCTTTCATCGAAGCCAGTAAAAACCTCACGTTCATAGCGACGAGCGAAGTCTCTCTATTCTCGAGTGTCTTGCGAAATCGCACAGGAGCCACGTCCGCTTCACACCAGCTCTCTAGTTCCTCCTGGTTGGCCTCGTACGCCTGTGCTACTTTGCCATGAGGGTATAGGAGCTGCTGCTTGTAAACAACGTTCTCTTTCGCACGACGTGCATAGACTCTTCGCGTCGTTTCCTGCGCCGATTCGGAAGCTAGAGTGGAAGCCGAGGCGGACATTGGAGGAGGTGCCGTATAACGGTGCAGGACATTAGGTTTGGGTTTCGCTTGGACTCGAGGTGAGGGCGAGAGCATTAGTTGGGCGTTGGCTGCGAAGGTTGCGGCGAGTGCTTTTTCCAGGCTGGTCATAGTCTTGGTCTGAAGTATTGTCGACGATAATTTGAATGGAACTCGTGGTGGAGATGGTGGAGATGATGGTTTAATAGGTGGAGATGATGGTAACTGGGCATCGGAGAAGATGCTCCCGCTTGGGGAGTGGCTGAGAGTGGACAAAGGCAGTCGGGTCGTGGAACGACGTTTCCTAGCGTTTTCGATGGTGTCATCCATCTCAAGGCCGTACGTGTCGAGGATCTCGACGTCGCGATGAATGTCACCAACATCAGTGGTTGGAGCTCCTTTGATGTCGACAACTTTCACGGGGGTGGGCGTGTCTATGAAAACACCTAGAAACCCGCTTTTCTGACGAATTCGCTGCGACCAATCGAGAGACGGAGCACAAGAGTTAGAAAGCAATGTTCCTTCCCGTCCCGCTTGCGGTAAATTGTCTCCAACCTTGGACTTGAAATCAATTTCTTGAGTTGTCTTCCAGCGCTCAAACGTTGTCGTCATTGATCTCGCAAAATCAGTCAAACTATGTGCAAGCGAAGTCGACGCGGAGGAAATGATTTTGGAGTCTATGATTGAAGCTGCATTTGAACGTGAAGGTGCTGAAGAGGGTGAAGGTGCTGAACCCGTCTTTTTCTTTGAGGCCGACTTTCTTATGGAGATTGGTGGTTGCGAATCTGGACGACCGTCGTTGCCGGTGCTGGAGCGTGACGTTGGTGGGGTCGGATAGCGGCCGCTCGATGTCGAGATATCTGCAGCTGCATTGGATCTGCGGCGATGGGTAAAAGGACGTGGTGGAGAGTTTGGAGGAACCACCTCTCCCGAACGCTGTGATCCATCCCCACGTGACTTTATTGGGGTCGGAAGCTTTCTCTCAAGCATGTCCGTTTCTAGTTCGTCTTCATCAGATCCGCCTTCTGATGGTTCACTGGACATGCTGGGAAGTGCCGTCCACGATGGCAGGTCGTCTTCAATGGATGTTCGCAATCCTTGGCTACTGAGTGGGTTGGAGTAGCTTGGTTCAAAGGTTGTGTTCTTTGCTTTCTGTCTCGTTGTTCCATTTTGACTAGAGGTCATTCCAGTTAGCATACAATCAATTGACTAGCCAGTGAAGATTGTTTTCGGGGAAGTTGGGGAATGCAAGTTGATGAGGTTCTGCAAAATTGTAACACAAAGCATCAGCAATATTGTTTGAAAGCATGTGCCAGCACAAGCAGATGATTAAAAGCTGCAGTGTAGCCCTGTCAGCCTTAGACCAGCATGTAGTTGGCAGTTGCTGGCTGCACAATACAAGAAGAAACAGAGTGGCAAATTGCATGAGGAAGCTCTGGTCATGGTCTGACTAGGCAGACTAGCATTTGGTTAAGGTCTGCCAACCAAGCAAATATCCTTCCATACTGAGCCTCATGATAGGAACAGCATGATAGAGGTGCCCTGAGATATGTACTGGGAGATGCAAATGACAGCATGTCCCATAGAAAGGATGGGTGGAACAACAGTAAAGAAAGATAGAGGGGTGCAGTGAGGCCCAATGCCATTTGAAAATAGAACACCCAATAGAAGTCAGAGCATAATTTGTGCTCACCAGGCAGCAAATTCCTGACTGAGGTTTCTCTATGATCTGATATTCGTTGAAACAGTGTTGGAATGTGTGGCAGGACTTGTTGGCAGTGGTGATTTAGGTGATGGAAACAAAGGTATCTGATGAAGATGTGGATGACAGATTGATCAGTTATTTGTTGCTATTTGGCTTTTGATGCTTTTGTTTAGGGCAGGTCCTACCAACCTTGGCACCCCCCTCAGTTAGAAGTCACAAAATGTCACACTTTTTGGCAAGCATGATCAATTGTGACTTCTAAAAAAAAAGAAGTTTGTCAATTCATCATTTTTTTTTTACAAGAAAAGTGGAAAAAGGTTGGATTAGACCCAGGCTCCTAAAAGCAGCCACTTGTATCGCTCGATGAGTCTCTACATACTATTAGCAGTATGACAAATTTTATGATGTGATCATTGATGGGAGTGGGTGACTTTCCGTAACTCAAATCTATAAAAATGAATAAATTTGACCCTTATCGGAGTTTGAAACGAGAACTTCACAGGAGGGTTTATTGGAGTGAATAAACCGTAACACCAACTGATTAGATTCTATTTGATGTATTTGCTTGCCTTGTACAAACTCACTTCCCTCCCATCTGAGCTGCTCTGAGGTCGTGTAGGCCCGTGGATGGGTTTATTATACTGATTATTCATCCACCCTGCTGTAAAATTAGACCACACTCTGGGTGAAGCCCAAAAAATCCCAAGTTGAGCTGAACATGGCTGTGGATCAGTGAGTTAGGTGTCAAGAAGGGTGTTTGTAAAGGGAGCAACAGTTTCCAGGAGGGGATTTTGTAGCCATAAGACATTGACACTTCTAATAGACTCTGTAGTGGCTTTGAACTGCAACGAGAGGGAGCAGAATGCCCCAGCCGTATGAGAGTAGGTAGAGCTGACTAAGCCATGTGGGAAGGAATCGTACCCAGGAAGGAAAGGTGTCCCCTTGGCAGGGTTGATTCCAGTGTTTGAAATCTGTTCGAGGGGTCTGTACCCTCTGAATAGATTAAGGTTTGTAACTGGGTTCCAACCAGGGACTCCATCAAAGTCGAACCCTTACAAGACTCGGCATCCCGGCAAAGGACCCTAGATTTCGTCGATTTATTCAAATCTAGAGAATTTGTGTTATGGAAAGTCACCCAGTGAATAAATAAACAAAACTAAGGACTCAAGCTCACAATAGAGCAGCTGCCAGAAAAGTCAGTTGGGGAACTCCAAGACCATTGATTAACTCTAATGATGGGTCCCAAATCTGCAAGGACCCTGGCGCGTCACATTTCAGTCACCAACACTGTTTTGGCCATGCTTGAGTGGGGTGCACAGTGTTGAGACTTGAGAATAGTGTCCAGGTCCTCAATAATCAACAGTGTGAAGGGATGGTTTTCAAAAATGTTTGTCAATAGAATCCCATGAAGAAATTGGTGGGATGAAATCTCTGAATCCTCAAGGCCTTCACTCAAAGGCCTTCATATGACATAGATTTCACTTCATTGAGGTATTGTAGATTTGCCATTGGGTAGTTACCATCATGGGCCCTTCAAGTTAGGATACAATACTGCTTTGAACCTTATGCAGGTCTCTTGTTATGGTTGTTAAGCATAACAGGCAGTTATGTTAAGCTTTCAGTTCTATCGTTCGTTCGTCTACCACAGTTCTCGTTGTTGAGACAAAGTGGGTCACTACAATGTTCGCTTAGCCCTTTAAAGCAACACAGTAGGTTCTAGTAGCCTTGTACCTCGAAGGGTAAAACAAGGTTCTATGATATGTTGACTTCTGTTAAGTCAAACATGTATTAAGTCTTCAACGTTGAAGACTTATTGTCAAGGTTTCAAAAGAGACTCTAAGTCAAAAGATTTATAGAGTTCGAGGGGGATCTTAGTTCTGAGGTTTCTGAGGGAGAACCAAGCTTAGATTGCCTAGGTTCAAGCTACCGAATACAAACGAAGGTAGCACTACTTATATACTAAAACAAAAGAAAAAGATATCGTACAACATCTAAAAAGTGGTACAATATAAAAGTGGTACAATGTAAAGTTGTACGACAAAAGAAAAGAAAGTCGTACAATGTAAGAAATTGTATGATAGAGAAATGAGGCCTGGAATGCATGTCTAGAGCTGTCTAGTATGGTCTAGATACATCTTAAGAGTATGTAAGTGTCTGCGCATGTATGTACATATGAGGAAAAAAGAGTCTGTAACATTACCCCCCATTTAAACTTCAATATCACTGATATTGCCAGATGAAGAAGCAACAGAGTTGAAATTGCTGACCAAGTCTTCAAAGTCAAAGAGAGGAGATGGGTGGGTCGTAGGGGAGTATGGATTATAGAGAGGGGACGACAGTGGGGTTGGTGGGAAGAGAGGTGGCATTGATGGCGAGGAAGGCGGTGAAGGGGAGGTCAAGTCGATGACCTCAGGCTGCTTCCTGGGGGTATTCCAATCTTTGTTCAGGATGACCAGTACTCCTGCCCAATTGTAGACCTTGTTTTTCCACATCTGTTCTCCTGTTTTCGTATCATATCCCCATAACTTATATCCTGCAGCGTTCATCTGTTTCTCTTTCTCCCATGCTTTATCGGCTTCTTTCTTCGTTTTGCAATTGGGGGTAGTATGTCCTGGTCCCCACCAAAGGCACCCTCTGCACTGGTAATCGCTGCAATCCTTACAAATAGTGTTTAAAGGTTCAGTCCATAGGACCACAAAAAACTGGTGGACTGAACTGAACTGGACCATGGACCGGTCTTTTTTTCGGTTGCAGTTGCCCCAATTTGGGGTTGGTCTGGTTGGTATAATAAATTATACGCAAAAAAAACTGGTCTGGATCGGTCTGAACTGGCTCCATAGACTGCAAAAGACTGGTCCTAGGTGGTTCGGTTCGGTTCCCTCAATATCTGGGTCGGTCCTAGACCGGTTGCAGTCCATGGTTGCACGTTTTGGGGGCAAAAAACCGGACTGAACTGAACTTGCGAACACTACTTATGAATGTGACCAAGCCTTTTGCATTTCAAGCAGCGGCAGGTAGGGGTGTGTCGGTAAGGATGATGGGCAGTGATTCGAGGGGATGTTGGGAATTTCTTCCCATAGGCGTGGATCTCGGTATTGAACTTCTCAAAATACTGTATAATTCCCTGTCCTGCGAAATGGCTTGGGATGTAGTCAGGGACAGCAGGGAGTTTGTTGCAATAGCTTCTAAAATGAGATGAAGGTCGAGGGAGAGGGTGGAATCATTCTGGCAGGTGTCGATGAGAGCATAGACATTTTCTTCTTTTTGAACAAGGTGTTCAATGAAGAGAGTGGCGGTGAGGAATGATTCAGAGTTGAAAAGGGAGGCATACATGTTTAAAGAGGAGGGTTGGTTGCGAAGAAAGCTGATTGGCTTGATTGCGAGTTTAGACGATTGTCTGAGGATTTTACTGGAGATTCTTTCTCTTCTTATAGTCTTTGAGAATCTCAGAAGCATTCTTCAAATTGCTTTCTGGTTCCCAGGTTTTGTTGGAATATCCTTTCCATTCCACTAGATAATGGTATCTTTTGCCTCATTTTCTGTGATCTCTGATTGAATCTACTTTGTATTCCTCTTCTCCTTCGATAAGGTCAGGAGGGGGTTCAGGGAAGTTCTTTCTGTGAACATCGGTTTCGCGATATGGGGTAAGAAGTTTTCCATGGAAAACATTGTGTATGGTGGAAGTTGAAGTTTGTATGTTACTGGCCCCATGATTTCTTCGATCTTGAAGGGTCCTTCGCGTAATGAGTCTATCTTTGGGAATTTGTGACCTCTGTTGAGGTGTTGCCCATCTAACCATACTAAGTCTCCTTTGCTAAATGGAGGAGAGTTTTTCTTAGATCATTTAATTTGAGCTTGTCGTGCCAGCTCATGTGCGGCTCAAGCGTCGTCTCTTACTTTTAAGAGTTCTGATAATCTTCTTTCAACTGCAGGGACATTCGTCTTTGAGAATGCTACTGGGACTCCAGTATAGTGTTGCCGCAGCTCGGCTAGCCAAGAGCCGGCTGATGTAAGCTGGCTAAATTTCCTTAAATGGCTCAGCTCGGCTTTTAGCTGACTCAAAGCTGGCTCAAGCTGGCACATAATTTTTAAAGTGATGTGACTATAAATCTGAGTAAATTAGATGCTGTCTACCTGATAGATACACAATGTAATGTATGTTTCAAGCATAGAACTATGATAGAAACTCTAGGGTTTTAAATATAAATATAGATTCGCAAAAAATAGGGGAGGATGTGAGATAGCATAGAAATCAGAGCACATATGGATGTCATCTCTTCAGGACCTTCAAATGTGACTAGAGTACAATGTAAACGAGCCTTCAATGATGAAAAAAGGTGGAAAGCTGACTGAGATACAGCTTAACCCCCCCAAAACCAGAAAATGTGGAATATCTTGAGAACATGGACATGCAAACCTCTCGTCTTTTCACGACCTTCAAATGACACTATAATAGATTGTAAACGAGCCTTAGATCATAAGAAACAATGGAAATTTGACTGACCTAGTGTACTTGCCTCCCCAAACAGAAAATGTAACATTTCTCTGGAACGCAGACACGTAAACCTCTCGTCTCTTCAGGACCTTCAAACGACACTATAATAGATTGTAAACAAGCCTTAGATCATAAGAAATGATGGAAATTTGACTGACCTAGTGTACTTGCCCCCCCAAACAGAAAATGTAACATTTCTCCAGAACGCAAACACGTAAACCTCTCGTCTCTTCAGGACCTTCAAACGACACTATAATAGATTGTAAACGAGCCTTAGATCGTAAGAAATGATGGAAATTTGACTGACCTAGTGTACTTGCTCCCCCAAACAGAAAATGTAGCATTTCTCTGGAACGCAGACACGTAAACCTCTCGTCTCTTTGGGACCTTCAAACGACACTAGAATACGTGTAAACGAGCCTTTACGAAGGAGAATGATG
>NW_001889896.1:246148-247053 GCF_000143565.1 Laccaria bicolor S238N-H82
TTGAAGAGATGAGAGGCATCTGCCATCACATTTTTGAGAGATCTGTCATGCTAAGTTTCAGCAGGAGGGTGTACTCTATCTTCGTGAGTTCTCCATCATTCTCCTTCATTAAAGGCTCGTTTACAACATATTCTAGTGTCGTTTGAAGGTCCCGAAGAGACGAGAGGTTTGCGTGTCCACGCTCTCAAGATATTCCACATTTTCTGGTTTTGGGGGGGTTAAGCTGTATCTCGGTCAGCTTTCCACCTTTTTTCATCATTGAAGGCTCGTTTACATTGTACTCTAGTCGCATTTGAAGGTCCTGAAGAGACAAGAGGTTTGCGTGTCTGCATTCCAGAGATATGTTGCATTTTCTGTTTTGGTGGGGGGTGACTCTGTCTCGGGCAATTCTTAGCTATTTTCTATGATCTTAGGTTCATTTACAGTATATTCTATTACTAGTTGAATAATATGTACAGACAAAAGTCAATTTTATTTGTTTTGAGTGAGCTAGCATGTGTGGTTGATGAGGCTCAAAATCCCGGCTCTAGCCGGCTCAAGTAGTAGCCAAGCCAGATCCATCAGCTCAGCTCAGCTTGGCTTTAATTTTGGCTCAGCTGTAGCCTGAACCAGCTAAAAGCCAAAGCCGCGGCAACACTAGCACAGATAGAATAATACTGCTTAACCAGCTGCACCATGACAGCTTTACTATACATACATAATATATGCTCCACATACCAACCGGCTGACCTCTTTCCTAGAACAGATGTCAGCAAATTCGTGAGTGAGAATTTTGCGCCAACAGTAATCAACAATCCAAAACCTCTCTCTTCCCATCACCATCCACACCCAGTGCCATCTCATCACCACCACCACCACCAGTCGCTGCCACCACTCACAACTGCCCATAGCCACCACCGTACGCC
>NW_001889896.1:247103-268391 GCF_000143565.1 Laccaria bicolor S238N-H82
TCCTTGTCCACCCCCATTTCCTTCTACCCTCTTCCCTGTCCTCTTCCTCCCTGACCACATTAGATTAGTAGTATACTTTTTGTATATAATTATGTCTATAGTTATCAATATAATATTTTATGCTCAAATATCAGCTTTGTATGAACTTCTAAGGTGGCTTAAGGTCTGACTTCATAAAATATTGATAGAAAGTGGTTACTCCAGTAGGAATCCAGTAGGAATCCCATCTCTGAAACATTGTATTCACTTTGTTTAAGTTCAATTGGAGTCCAGTAGGAGTCCAGTAGGAGGGGAATGTGAAAATGCTTTTTTGGAAAGAATGTTGAAATCCAGTAGGAATAGGTGGAGGAGTGATAAGTATTGCAAACCCTGACAGAATTACTTAAATTTTTGATCAGTCTAAAGAAAATTAAATCATCTATCTACATATCAATTTATGTGAGGTAATATTTAGGCAATCTTACACAATAAATTTTACAACAAAAGACCAGTCGCAACTGGTCTGGACTGTTTTTTTTTGCATTGTGGACCAATTAGGACCAGTCTAAAAGGGTCTGGTTGTGGTCCCTTAATATTTGGATCAGTCTAGACCGGTTGCAGTTGCCAGTTGCCTTGTTTTGAGGTAAAAAAACAGACTAGACTGGACTTTAAAACACTATTTGTCTGCAAGTTACCTTTGCTGCAACCCTCAGGTGCACAAGAGCTTCCTCTTAGGACAGATCCTCATAGTTGCTAATGCTGAATTAGTATATCCTATGCAGAGCCTACACTAGTCTATGCCAAGACCTATGCTACCTAACCCATGCTGAACTTTCTGTTCTTTGGACTTCCATCCACATTCACACTTGCCTTGGTGGTTCTCAATCTTCTCAGACTTAACTTGGACCTCATACTTCTATCTACTGGTGGTATATCATGCTGACCTCTGAATTCCTTTTTGTCCCTCCTCAAGAGACCAGGATGGATCCTAACATGCTACACTAAAAAACAGAGACATCTATTAACTTCTGGGAAGAAGTTATAATTTGGCAGAGATGAAGGAGGAGTTGAAGTGTGAGAGAGCCCCAACACTGAGTGTGGTAGAGCCAACAGGAAAGAGGAGACAGCAATGAAAAGCACAGATTATGGATAAGAATAGTGTGACACAGTGTTGTCTTGACCTGTTTGACTTTGTCAAAAAAAAGGTCAAGTCAAAAGATCAGTCAAGAATGGTCAAGGGGGTCAAGGTCATGTTGAGTTGAACAGATCTACTGACAAAATGTAACTAGGTTAGAAGAATGGCACTTGCTACCTTTTACATGACATTGGATCATAGTAGTACTTTGTTTGTTCTTTGTTTATAACACATTGTGACCCCTCTTGATGTACTTACCTTTTTGACACTATGTACAATACATGTGGATTAGGTCACAAGCAATATATGGCCAGGTGACCTATTAGCTCCCCTTTGGGATACGAGAGCCCTAGGCCAGGTGACAGCATCCCCACTCTGGGGTCACAGGATAACTTAAGTGCCATTCAGCACAGCACAAAGGTGCTGTCAACACTCAACAACATACCTTGCCTTTTTATCACCACCATCTCTCAACCATGAGCTCATTGACAAGATGACCATGAATGCTCAGTTTCACACAATTACAGCATAATAAAGGAGTGTAGGCCATTTATGAGCATCAAATACATGGATTTTATGCATTTTCATGTCCATTGTGGTTTGTCTTGGTGAAGCCATAGACTTGACATTTGATGATGGTAAAGCCATGAGTTGTTGTCACAGTGTTTATATGTTCCTATTGTCCATGTGGTTGTTCATGTGGCCTTGACATAATATTAGAAATCTATTTCCTCCTGCAATAATTGAAAGGAGTGAGGGGCTAAGCACAGCAGCACCCCACTATTATAAATGGAATCAGAATCAACATACATAGAATAGAACCTTGCCAGCAGTTGGAAATGGGCTGTAGCAGGCCATGGGGCTTGCCACCCTATGTCTTTAGAGAAAGGAGAAAAAAGGGTTAACACATTTGGAGAGTGCCCATCAAAGATTCTTTTTTGAGATGGGCAACTTACCTTCACAAGTCATGCAAGTCAGATGTGCAACCATTAGACATTTTTGCAACAGGCAGATATTGGAATGATAGGGGCTCAATAGTAGTCTGCAGCCTCATTATCCATTACAATCCTCATTCTCCACTCCCCTGGGTCATCCCCATCTGGCTCCTCATCTGCCCAGAGGATATCTGGATCTTTATCTCCCAGAATCCCAACAACAGCAATAGTAGAAGAAGCTGGTGTCCCATTGCTGCTGCCCCCAGTGCTATCGACGATATTTCCACCATTGACCGCAGTAGAAGCATTGGGATCGGATGAAGTCGCAAGGGTATCAATGTCCACTTCTTCTTCCTCCGCTTTCATTTTGCGTTCAAACAGAATCTCTTCATCTTCCTGCATCCCACCTGTAAGTTGACTCGAAGGGAAAGAGGGGGGAAATGGAAACATACTATGTCAAATTCATCCTCTCGTTCATCGTACTCTACATTCTCGTCCACTTCTTCAAATCCACCCGCAAACGCACCCCACCTTTCAGGATTCGGACAATGCCAGATGAGGATACTTCCCTGATTTGTCGTTGAAGCTATGCACGATTTCTTAGGATGCCACTGATCAATGTTTATCAGCGTATCAGAAGAGTAGACTAGTTGTTTTGAACTTACGTGAAGATGGAGAAGCGGTTCTCGGCCGCCATCCAACGCACTCGCAAACTGGCCATCATTGGAGATGTCCCAAATATAGACTTTGTGTGCCGCCGGGTCAGCTGCACCTAACAGATGGAGTCAGGGATCTGATTAAACCGAGAAATGTGGATCGGAAGAGACCTCCTGCTAACCACTCCCCATCAGGACTGTACGACATAGCATGCCAGGCTGTTTTGTTGATGGGGTCATTGAATCGATGCGTGGGCTCAAGTTCCTGGTCCAGTAACCCATTTTCTTCGCAACCTGCGTAGGATGGAAGTATAAACTGGCGCAGCGTTCTGTCCGACGAGTTTGTCACCAGACGACTGTACACCAAAAGATATGAGTGAAATTGGTTGTTTCGCGACGGGGATAACGGCAAGCAGGATAGGTTTGAAAGCGGCAAGGATTGGTGGAAAAAGCGGAGAGCAATCAGATGTGCGCTGGGTCCGAGTGAGGAATAACCGTCTTCACCGTCCGGATTTAGCAAAATCAAGGCCTTTCATTATGCCTGCACCCGATATCTTGTGACGTGCTATCATCTGCACAAAAGGCCGGCTAATCAGCTATAAGTAATTTCATATAAGTTGACGACTGACCGCCTTCGTGCGAGAATTGAACACGAGCAATGAGCCCGCAGTTGTTCCAATGAAAATGTATTTGCCAGAAGGCTCAAAGCGCGCCACCGTCATGAAGGACCTAGCGACAATCAAGGTGGGCGGTACCAAAGAAACAGAATGGAAGAACCTACCTCGTACGCGACGACTGTCCCTGTTCATCGTCACTCTCTTCCATAAGCTCGACCAATTCAATCCGCGAGCGCTCCGTTTTCCTCAAATCACAAAGGTATGCTTCACCCGTCGAAAGCAATGCTAGGACAATTTGGCTGGTAGGGACTGAGGTAAGTCTAAAAAAACATATCAGCCAGAGCGAAACAGCCGACCTATTTCTTGGGTGGAATGATGCTGAGATGACCGGAGCATCAAAGCGAATTGTGCAATGTCGCTGTGGGGGATCACAAGCAGAGGCGAGGTCCCAAACAACTACATTCCAATCCTTGGACGAAGTCAAGATATATCGGGAGTTCCGAGACCAACTGCGTCAGAAGAACCAGTTGGCCAAAGGCCCGTACACAAGCCATCAGAACAAGGGTACGCACTCGATACTGGTAACTCCTCTGACATGTCCATCTAACCACCGAATGGGAGCACGGGTCTCAAGGTCCCAAATCTCCGCAGAGCCAATCGCACGCCCGGCTGCGATGAACCTCCCTGTTGTATCAAAGCGCGCGATTTGTGCCCCAGCAAAAAGCGAAGTTTGAACAGTCGTGGGATGAGAGAGGTTGAAGGGATCTAGATGTGGTGAGTGAAAATTCGTCAGACAGAAGAAGAGGTCATACTTATGAGAGATTCATTCATGAGGAGCTGTATGGACCGGTATTGACAGCGTAAGTAAAGCTCGACAGTGCGGTGTCTGTCGGCTTGAAAACAATGTTTGAAACTTGACTGGACTGCCTATGTAGGTGGTTTGCGTTTGTTTGTATGCAAACACCTTTAGAATAGGAGTTACAGACCAATTACAGACTGTCTCCCAACTGTCTCCCACCGTGTCTCAATCCAAAACCACTCACTTGAAAGAAGAAACCACTGTGTCCTATAAAGCTGTCTCTTCTTCATTTCGAGATCGACGCGCATATTCGGCAGTCTCCCATCTCTCAGAACGAACACAAACCTAGGCAAAGAGTCTTGTTTAACCCCAGCTTTGGTTCTGGTTTGAACGAGGACGCCACGACTCTTACTGATGCAAGTTGCCCCGAGTTCGATTTTTGGAATGATGTTCATTGGGCTAACGTGGATGTCATCGCGGCCATCTCTGACCTTGGAAAAAACGTCTGCATTCGAATGCCTTTTATTCTAGAGGATGTACTTCTGTCCAAGCATTTCAATCTGAAGGCATTGTTCTTTTCTTTCAATGATGATAACACATCGCACGACGCCGAGCTTGTGAAAAAAACCAAAAACACGTCTTGCGATCTATATCTTCCAAAACCTATGAGGTACCTCGACGGCTTAGATTTCATCTTTGAGGAACACGCCCACCTCATCCCGAATACTCTTCCAAGCGTTGTCGTATCTTGACGAGGAAATGAATGCTTTGATTTTTGTTCATTTCTGCAAGAAATATTCTGTCTCCGACAATATCCACATCGTTGCTTCTGCTCGTATATCACGACTTGAAAAAAAAAAGAACTTTCTTAGGATCCTGCTCAGTGCTGGCATCAAATTTTGAATTGACAAATACGATAATGTGGAGTACTAGCCAGTCCGCGCCTGTTTGGTGCGATTCTTGCTCTCTTCGTGCACAAGGACGGCCTCAAAAGTCCATTGGTAAGTGGGCGGCATGGCGCACCAACACAAGCCAGGAAGAAAGCTTGTAAAGGCGACCGCGCATGGCAGGCGCAAGGAAACGTACCTGGATAAAAGATGCCTACATTCAATATATAGATCAGTTTACTTGAGAAACATTTTCAAGAGATATCCACTCACTAGGGTGAAGCTATCATGCCAACATCCAATATCTATTGAGTTAAATGTTTGAATGACTAATGAGATACATTGAACCATATATAATTATAAAACGTTAACCTCGATGGTCATTGACCAAACCTTATAACTTCCTTGAATCATCCATGCCAATCACAGATAACAAGAGTATCCAAAGCCTCATCGACACGCTCCGAATACCCCCTGATTTCGCGAGGTATGAGAATCTAGAGCGAGGTGCCCAATCTTCTTTGGACGACTGGAAACGCAACGCGCCGAACGTGCTTTCTGAGATCAGAAACCTCTTACTTCGAACACGAACACAAGGCGACGGTGAAGATCACAGACTGGGCGATGAAGGAATTCAACGCAACAACGAGGGAACACCTCCGTTGAAGGACTTGGGAGACATCATCTTCGCCGTCGCCCCTTTCACTGCAGCCAAATCTGAACGCGACGATGGGGAATACCCATGGGTGACACTACCGTCCGCTGAGGTAGCTCAAGGTACGCGTCACTCTTTTCTACCGTCTCAAATTTCAAATCTTCACAGACTACCCAACCAACAGACATTCTCTCGACCGCACCCCAATTCACGCACCCAACCAAAAGCCTTCTGGTCCAAATCCTAACGCACAACATTAAACCCGTCTTCCAATCCAATCCCCACCCATCGTTGAACCTTGAAACGGGGCGAAAGCTTCCCCGACCGGCGGGGGGCCCAATGGCTTCGCAGGACTATTACTTTGGGCAGGATTGGAAGAACTCACCTGGAGCCGCGACTGTTGTCCTTTGGTGTGTATCAAATATTCAAGTAAGCAGTCAGCCTAATTTTTGTGGTGATAAAGCTGAGAGTGATCCCAGACAAATTGGTATGAGGAGATGTGGCCCCTCGTTATACCACCTGTTATGACTCTGCTGGATGACTACGAAGCGAAGTATAAGCTGTGGGGTGTTCGTATCACTCTGGAAATGTTGAAGCATGTGCCGAAGGACCTGCTACGGCGGACTGGTGTGGATGGGCTGCTGCGTTCAGTGAGTCTTTCCTTCGTTTCGCTTCATACCAGCCGCAAAAGCTCATATCGCTGGTTAGTCGTTGAAAACATGTTTAGCGCACCTCCAGAATCCAGAAACGGGGCCCCTGCTACGCGCCGCCATCTCTGCGTGGCTCGAATTGGTGATGATGACCACTCAGTTTGGATCGGAGCAGCGATTTAACGAGCTCTGTGCGCTCCTTGGGGATGGCATAATGGAAGATGTGTGGCTCTACTCTCAAGATAAACCAGACGCTGTGCTGGCGACATTGGAGGCTCTACCACCTGTTGTGCAGGCGTTAGGTGTTGGATGTGCGAGGTACTTGAAGGTGACTTTGGAGTTGACGTTGCTCAAAATCCAGATTGACGTTTGGTGACGCAGGATTTAATTCCACAGCTAGTTCACCCGCTCATACCCAAACTTCTCGTTGAGCCACAGCTCGATATGCAGTTGGCTTCCTTGGGCGTCTTGCAAGCCGTCATGGAGGCTTGCCCGCCTCGAATGCATAGGTGGAAGGGGACCATACTCAATGGGATCTGCAGGTGTTGGGTCGTCATGATTGTTGATCGAGGTAAGCACGGGGCCGGATGAACAGCATCATTTATGTTAAAGTGTTCTTCCATCTTGCCTCAACAGATGTTCCCGATCAGGCGTTGAAGCGGGAGCTGCAGAGCGCGTGTAAGATATTAGCCGAGGTTTGCCCGTCGGTTGTTGAGGTAAGCCGCTGCACCTCGGCGCGGAATTTTATTCTCAATGTGTTCTGTTCAACGTACAGGAGTACCAAAAACTTGTTGCAGTCGATAAAAAAATGTTCGGGGACCTTCTTACCCGCGTACCGGTGAGCCAGTGACCGCCCAACATCTCGATCGTGCACGTTCGCGAAGATGTTAAAGTTCTTACTTCTGGCGGTCTCCACCTGGCTGGGAGCACCAGGCCAGCCTTTATACGGAAATAGTAAGCTTTTCCACATGGGAAGAAGGGGACGTGTAATGTGGGGTTGCTTCTTGAGGGCCCCGGCTCAATGCCTCGAAGAGAGAACGCCCCTGCTGTTGTCAGTCCGCACTGAGTGGCATTCGACAAGCCTTGTACTTAATGGGATGCTGGCTTCGCGAGTTGTTCTATTGTTGCCGGTTGTTCCTCTTCATTGTTGCCGATATCATGCCGCACATTGCTTCATTCATAAATCTGCATTCTTGTGTATCTTATCGGAATGATATCTGGTGAAAATGTACCGGGACTCGAAAGTGAGAGATTATATGAAATGTCAATGCGCACGAGCGAGTTGCTGCGAGGCATCGGGCAGACGGAGGCGGTTGTGTAGAGATAGTCAGACGGATGTCGGGCCGGTCGGCGTTGCAACTTTAGGCAAGTGCAAGTCCTTTACGGCGAGCTTCTACCTCCTTTTCTGCCAAAACTCACGTGTTTGCGAGCCTACAATTCATGGCCGAGTCCAGGATCATACAAGTGTGAGTCTCCTCATACCACTTCCTTCCCCCCAATGAGCATCTCCGTCGACGACCTCGTGTCCTCCCTGTCCTCCAGCCATATTGGCGAGGAAGCAACAGACCTGGCCATCCTCCAGGTTCGCGGTGTCCTTACACAAAGAGCATTAATTAACCCTTTTTCCCGTAGGCACAACTCGCCCAGGTCTTATTCGAACAGTCTATAGTAGGCGCAAATGCTCAGCAAGTACCTCAAGGGTACACCCAGCCATCTAGTACTCCAACAGGGCGCACTCCATGTAGCTGGGGACAGGATCGCCAGTACTGGAGGCCCACCGACGGGGATGATTCTGAGGACGAACAAATCGTAGAAGACCTGCTTATGCCCTCATCTCCTGGCTCTACTTCGCAGTTCTCCACCTTATCACAGCAGCACCCCCCCTCAGCCGCATATGGGTATTCTACGTACTCCTCTACATCATCTTACAACCCGGAGCAAGCCCGGGAAGCTTCCCCGTCAGCGTCTATCTTCACCTCCACTGATCCATTCTACATGGCACAAGTGCAGGCTTCGCAGACTTTCACGACGTCACCACAGTCCGTGTTTTCTCAAGGCGGTCGCCCAGCTCAGTCGTCGCCGTTCATGGTGAAACATCACCCTCAAACACAGGTATATCATGCACCTCCGCAATTCCGCGAAGTTCACGGCCTGACACATTCAAATTCTCCGGCACTCTCGTTAGACGCCAACCATGTTTTCGCTGCGACTGCATATTAAGTCACGGAACTAATAGCAGACGAGCTAGATCTGCGAATACCATCTTGGATCATTCCAATCCCAGAGTCGTGTTTTTCCACCCCATTTACGTCCCGATCTACAGTTGTCCCCTTAACCGGGCCAAAGCGCCTGGTAACGCACCCTTTTTAATCGAATGGCGTCTCAACAGAACATCAAAGCATAGATAACAATGTTCCTCTCCATCTATCAAGATTGACAGCGACCCCGCGACTAGAGTTTCACCCCCGCGGCGTTCACCCATTTCCTCGCTTCCGCCTCTCCCTCCTGGTCATAACACAAGCATGATTCGGACTATCGAAATTGGAATCACCCTTCTCTCAGCGGCTTCCTCAGCTATTCTACTCTACCCCCTGTCTCTTCTCTTATCAATCGAGCACTCGATTTTTAAATCAACCTTCACCCTCGTGATTTGGCGACCTTGCCTCCAACCCCCCCTCATGACTCCCCACTGATACTCTAATAACAAATTCATTCCGGCTTTCATTTCCGCCGTGTAACTTCTTGCCCCGAGTCCTTACCCGTACTGGCACACGACAAGGTGTGCGGCACCGAGTGCGCTAGTTTGAGTTTACGGTTTCCTTATCTCCGGGCCGAGCGTATGACAGCAGGATGGCACGGCGCCTACACCCCACCCCCACCTCCACCGTTTTCATTCCGTCCACGTTTGGGTTCTGCACTGCCAACGTGTATACCATGCTGCTGTTCATCTTACGTTTTTTTTTTCGACCCAGTCGATCGAGCTTCATCTAGAGCTGTGGCTTGACGTGTCCCGCCCTGCCCAGTGCCGAACGCTTTAGATATGTATGTTGTACAACCGATCACAGTTCACGCCACCATCTCTCCGTCGAGTTCCAACCCAATTCCAACCCCTCTACCAATTCAATAACATTCATCAATCAACTACTTACGGTCTCCTGGGCCCGTGTGATCCCCCTTCCTCTCTCAATTCATTTCCACTCCCACGCGGCGATCCCAACATTTACACACCCATATCAGTTACCCATTCGTTCATCTAGACATGTTTGTAAACCTTGACTCAAGTATGTAACCTACCAATTGCGATAATTTTGGTTCTGCTTCCTGTCATGATCAACGGTTCTCAGATTTTTTTGTTTGGGCTCAGTCCTCGAATGACAGAAGCTGGCTATGTGGAATTGACCTGTCGACTTAGCTCTGGCCAGGAGAGATGGTCAGAGCATTGAACCACAAAATACCCTACATGCTGCAACAAAGGAGTAGCCTGCTTCGGTTAATTCAAACACGTTATTAACCATTACCAGGGCGAGAGAGAAGAAGGAAACGACGTAGTCCCTGGATGCGTAAATGTAGATGGGTATCGATGGAAAAGGGTAATGGACACCGAACTATACACACGACAGCGCGGATGGGCTCAGATAGCATTAGAAGAGGTCTTCGAGCGTCAGATGTCCTGTGAAGGAAAATATAAATTGGCGTTCGGGCGCAGTAGTTGCTGTACGATGGGAGAACATACTGTATCAAAAACTGTCAAGGCAAACTCTTCGTCATCTAGTTTTCCATCACCGTCAAGGTCCTACGATTTGTTGTAGAAGGCACCCACTCCTCGTCGAAGATCGCTATCCTCCGTGACGCTGTTGCGGTATTCGCCGTGGTCACGTCGGCGCTCGAAGAATCCTTGTCATCCTTGGTCTTCGGTACGGGCGGGACGAGGGTAACAAACGACACCTTTACATTGTCCCATTGCACGTAGATGAGGCCTGTGACCTTCTCATACTGGAAAACTTGGGTTTTGTGTGCCTTGGCGCCGTTGAAGTCGAAGCAGGGTTCTACCGTCAACGGCCCACCGGTATGCGCTGGGTCAGCATCGGCGGTAACGCAGCGCGGGGTCATGAAGGGTCCTTCTACTAGGAGAGTGACTGCTGCCACCGACCTGTCAAGCACATATGGAACTTGGGGCTGAGTTGACAGAGCCATGAATATTGGTGTCCCGCTCGTGTGCGATTCGTCCAGAGTCAAGGTATGGCTGTTGAGAACGAGGGAAGTAGTAGAGCCATCCACCAAGCTCTGAAGATGTCCGGTCAGCCATAGAATCGAATCATCAAATAGATGACGATGACTTACTGTGAGTTGAATCGTTCCCAGCACCCCTTGGAGTTGCCCGTTTCTCTTGTCGTCTTTTTCGAACATCTGCCTCTTGCCTCCGCGTGAATTGTTTACATAATCACCACTGAGTACAAGATTTAAACGTTCGGACTTGACGACGCCGGCGGCTAGGGCGGACGCGGTTAAGATGATGACGGCGACGAAAGTGCAGAAGGCGGCGAGCATGGCGAGCTGGGGAGTACTGGTACCGGTAAAGGCGAGCAAGTTGACGTGAAGGATAGTAATTGGCTCAAGAGTTCAGGCATTTGTAGGATTTTCTGGTGGCTAACACGCAAGTCAGAGTGATCTTCTGAGACTTGTCCTCTACAAATCACACATACAAATAAACCTAATTAATCTTCGAAATAATCGCCACATCTTGAAATGACCCCAGCCAATGAGCGCGCCGTTCTTGCTCGAATGACAGATGCTAGTTATGTGCAATGAGCCTGTACGACTTAATTCTGGCCAGGAGAGATGGGCCGAGGACTGAGCCACAACTTGAAAATACCCTACATACTTACTGCAAGAAAGGTGTGCACTCTGCAAGGTAGCAGAGTAGCCTGATCTGTACTCAGCCAAAATTATCGGGCTGGGGTTAGTTCAAACATGTTATTAATCATTACCCAGGGATTGAGAGAAGTTAGAGGAAAGAAGGAGAAGGAAAATAGTCCCTGGATGAGTATCTGTACAATAATTACAATCAAAGAGCAGCGATCCGATAGCCTCGACGTGGAAAAACGGCAAAGATGGAGATGGGAAGGGGGGGACCGTGTATGAGCGTATAAGATGGGTATGGATGGAGGTAAGGGTAATGGACACCGAACTATGCACACGACCGAGCGGGTGATGGGCTCGGATGGGATTAGAAGAGGTCTTCGAGTGTCATTTGTTTGACGATGTCCTGTGAAGGAATATGAATTGGCCTTTGAAGGCAGTAGTAGCTGGACGATGGGAGAACATACCGTATTGGAAACTGTCAAGGCAAACTCTTCGAAGCTTAGTTTTCCGTCGCCGTCAAGGTCGGCTTCCATGATCGTCTTGTCGACGATTTGTTGTAGTTGTTGGTCCTGCAGAGATAATGTTTAGTAGAGAAAGAGACAGGGAAAGAGGAGAAGGGGGTACTTTAAGATTGTTTCCAACCATCATTTTTAGGACTAGAAAGAGCTCTCCGTTTGAAATGAACCCGTCCCGATCGACATCGTATACCTTGAACGCGACTAGAGGGCGTATGATTAGGGGGATGTAGGAAAAGAAAAGGAACGAACATTTCAATTTTTCTTCCCGCCCTCCACGACTGCTAAACGCGCTTAGGCCACCGACAAACTCTTGAAAGTCGACTGTACCACCACCACTAATCGAAGGGTAGGGGGTTAACGAAAGAAACTACGCTCGAGAGGCACGCACTCCTCGTCAAAGATCGCTATCATCCGTGACGCGAGGGGGTTTGTTGCGATTTGTGGTATTTGCAGAAACTCTTCGCGATCTATGGATCCCGAGCCGTCGCTGTGGGGGCATGCACATCCATGTAAGGGGACGCATGATGATTAAAAAGGGCAGGCAAAGCCGACCTGTCAAGTTTCATGAATCGTTTCTTTAGCCGCTCCAACTCTGGCTGGGTGACTGTTGGAAATCGTTCATGTTGCGTTGGAGAGATAAGTCAAAGGCGATGCATGCGTACAGTTGGACTTCTTCTCCATGTCCTCCATAAATTGGGACGCTGGGTAGGCATTATTAGATCATGCCTTCGTTGGTGTATGAAAGGACTGACGTGATTGACCCATCGTGAACTATCTTTTGTCGTTATATCGAGGGATGAGGAGAAGGGAGCGAGAGCTGTCGAAATGTAAGATTAGATACAAAGAGTCGTGGGAACACATTGAGGGCGCTCATAGTGAACAACAGCGACCACCGTATATTATATGTGGCGGTCCCTATGCTCCTGGACCCACATTAGCCGTCGCCCAGCGAGCCTTGGCCTTGGGCGAGGCACGTACAGTGCCTTTCGTCGATCACAACAGCATCGCAACTCCTCTTGCACACCCCTTCCCCGTAACTACTCATCCGCGCAAGGAAAAGTCCATTCCGCCATACAAGATCTGACAGCTTCGGACGCACAGCGCCGAACTATTTATGCCCTCTCCACACCCCCAGGCAAGGCTGGTGTCGCGGTGATACGAGTCTCAGGGCCCGAGGCGCTCGACGTGTGGAGGCGCGTGATCCAGCCAACGTGCAAACGGAAGGCTTTGGCAGACTACATTCCAACTCCATGGAAAATGGAACGATGTCGGGTGGTACATCCAGAGACGCAGGAGATGCTGGATGATGGGTTGGCGGTATACTTCCGGGGTATGTTCGTTCATTTTATCGTTTACCGTTGTATTTGACATCTTCCTTGCACAGCACCGCACTCGTTCACTACTGAAGATGTTGTTGAATTGCACATTCATTCAGGCCGTGCAATAGTCGCCTCTGTACTTGGCTCGCTTGCCTTGCTTCCCTCGTGCCGACCGGCTGAGCCAGGGGAGTTCACTCGACGCGCCTTCCTTGGCGGTCGACTTGATCTGACGCAAGTGGAAGGGTTGAAGGACCTTATTGACGCAGAGACTGATGCGCAGCGACGTATCGCGTTGCAGGCTGCTGGGGTGGGTGAGATTGTTTTCCACGTCGGTTTGATGACTCTCTAACCATCACCTCTGTCAGGGCGCCTCTCGCGCAAAGTTCGACGAGCTTCGGAAGGGGATCATCAATTGTCTAGCTCAAATAGAGGCTTTGATCGATTTTGGAGAGGGAGAAGACATTGAAGAGGGCGTCTATGACGAAGGTAAGCATTCCAACACTGTAGATCTTTTGGTCAGTGAATGAATGACTTTGAAGCTAGAATCCAAGGCAAAGTACTTCTGGACACTATGAAGTTGTATCTAAACGACCACCGTCGTGGGGAACTCATGCGCTCTGGTTTAAGACTAGCGATATTCGGTCCTCCGAACGCTGGAAAAAGCAGTCTGCTGAATTTCCTGGGCAAGCTCCGTTCTTCTCGTATCATTTCGTTGTGCTGAATGAACGTTGGTTTATCCAGCTCAGCGAGAAGCTGCCATCGTGACATCAATCCCTGGAACGACGCGTGATATCCTCGAGCTCTCTCTTGACATCGGAGGGTTGCCCGTCATCGTCGCAGACACAGCAGGTCTCCGGCATACCGAAGACGTGGTTGAAAGCATCGGCGTTGAAAGGGCCAGAAACGCGTAGGGATTCATCGACAACTCACATTCTATCACTAACGTCGTTCTTCACTTTACAGCGTAAAGGCTACGGATATTGCCCTCTGCGTTCTCTCCCTACCCGAGACTCTCGATTCTCAATCTGGAATGAAGGAGAGTATACATTCATTACGCGACCTCATAAGCCCAGAAACCTTCTTCCTCTTCAACAAATCCGATCTGCTTGGTCAAAGCTCGCGCGGATTACCAGACCCGGAGGATTTGAGAGACAACCTTTTAGGAAACCAGCATCACAATTCAAAAAGTGGCCAACGAGCATGGGTGGCGAGTCTGAGCACTGGTGCTGGGACAGAGGCGTTTTTGGACGGGTTCGCGGACGCACTGAAAGCTCGGTGAGGTCTGTTGTCTTTTCTTTTATTACATTCCCTTACGGATGTGCACTAGGTTTCATCTAAAAGACAACTGGACACCATCCCAAACCCCCCTGATCACTCGTGCGCGACATCGCACGCATCTAGAAAGCGCATGTCAATTCTTGGAGGCGTTCTTAGAGCTACGTGAGTGTATTTGTTGTGTTGCATTCATTTTTGGTCATTTAAATTTGCTCGTAGCGCCGGAAGATGTGGTGCTGGCTGCAGAGGAGCTGCGATATGCTGCTGTTGCAGTGGGGAAGGTAACGGGGCATATTGACGTTGAGGATATTTTGGATGCGGTGTTTCGGGATTTTTGTATTGGGAAGTGAGGGATGGGTTCGTAGTACCAGGTTGCTCAACTACATATACACCAACTTTAGACCCATGCCTATGGCACGGTGCTCGCTGGCGCTCGGCTGTTCGATGATTAATTTCTAGTATAGCAGTAATTTACACCCCGTACATAGGGATTCGGATGAAACACGTGGTTATTTTCGAATTCCTTCTTCAACCCTTCGCCATCGACCTGCAACTTTACCGTCCGAAGGCAGCACTAACTTCAAGCGATTGAATATGTTGAACTCAAGTTGAACCCTGCTGTGTCTAGCTTGTGTTTTTCGTTGACTCATGTCTCAACTACGGACACCGAAATTCGCCCCTCAGATTCAACACCACGGGTTCTATCCTAGTCTTTGGACATTTGGACTAAGTATGCACGGTCATCAAATTGGATCACCTGAACTACACCGTCGACGTATGCAACTACGTGCGGCTCAGCATCCCCAAGAATCCCATCGAGGAAGGCGCGCCGTCTGAGCAATGTGGCGAGGAAGTTATCTTTGGGTTTGTCCGGAGAGTGATAATAGGCTCTTTCAGCCTTCTGGGCGAAGTCGGACCTATCGACCCAGTCAACCCTGTTCTGGATATCTACCCCCACGTTGTCCTGGACGAGCAGGAAGGATTCCGGACTCGCGACGGTCTCGCCGAGGAATCGCTTATTCCAATTCCAACGCTCTCTGCATCATTTCAAGAACCTACTCCTGAGCTGTTTGGAGCGCCCCTCAAACTCGGCGGATGGAAATGTGGAAGAACGTCGTGGCTGAATGTTGTACCTGTAAGAATCAAAATGCCCCAGGGCAGTAGTGTGAGTCGCCTCCAGAATGTCTTATTTCGTTTAATTCGGTCTGACTGCCTTGAAGTATAGGAATTTTGACCCTCCTATCAAAATATCTAGCGATGAACTTGAACAGATAGACGCCTACCGGCGCTCTATTCTCGCCCTGCAGACCTTAGGTTTCGATGATCCCGATACATTGGCCGCCGATGAGCTTCTACGAACGACCCCCTAAAATGGAAATCTATGATGGTTCTGATTCTTCATACTGAAGTGCGGGCTCACTGAAGGAAGAACTGGCGCTGTTGGCCTATTACAGTGCACCACTCCTAGGACGGATGTGGGCGAAGCAGTTGGACGCGGTCTTGAAGCAGGAGGCAGAAGAAAGGACGGTCCTTCGCAATGAGAAGTTAGATGCCTGGTTCAAGGGATTGCCCAGTCCACCAGTTTGAAGGAAAGATGACTTTTGCGATTTGTGTACCAGTAGTGATTTAGATGTGATTCACAAGACAGCGGTGATCGCTCCTGCAGCAATGTTCACTCGAGACAATGGCCAATGCTAGTTTCGAAGATTAAATCAATGTATGGGCGTCTGTGAGGGTGAGTGCCCAGATGTTGTGAAGACCCTGGAATGGTATGGGGAGAAGACAAACGCAGGTCGAGGGGTGGATAGCATCACTTTCTTGAAGATGAATGTACCTGGAAAGGTCGGCACGAGCGCCGACGCTTGGAATTTCGCAGAAGGTTCCTCCGCTCTGAGAGACAATATTTGAGAAGACGACGCGACGTCCGCAGAAAATTGGGGGACCTAGCCATGTCAATACGGAATCTTTCGCAAGTATCTCCATTTCTGTTCCATGTATGGCTTTCTACCCTTCACTACCGTAGAGAGCCGTTCGCAGATAAAGAGGCAGTATGAACAGACGGGGCGCACGTTGGCTGTGGAGGAGGGTCGTGCAGGGTAGCGACTTTGAGGGGCATGTACAAATTTGGTTCCCACAATCCGTTGCTCTCATTTTCTCCTTCGTCAGAGACAGGTGAGAGGTGCCGGTGAGCTCGCTTTACTCCTCCACGACCTTGTCTCAGGTGTATTAACCGTTATATTCCTCTAGTAATCTGTGCTGAGGTTCAAGTCGAACATGGACGCGCTATTTCTCCCACTGGCCAACGCACTTGGTGCCAGCGTTGACCAAATTAAGGTTCTTTTGACAACTTGTGGTACGATAACGCGCACTGACACGTCCGCCAGCTCATTTCATGTCTGCTCATCGCATACCCGCTGGGAAGTCTCTTCGTACGCGTGCCGACGTCGCAGCCTGCGCTTCGTCACCTCTTCAGTGTCGTTGTCGCGGTGTTCTTCTTCTTCCCGATGCTCCAGATATATTCCGCCTTCTTTCAGCTTTTAGGAAGCATTCTGGCAACATACCTCATTGCCAAATATGATAAAAGCAGCAGGATGCCTTGGATTGTCTTTGTGTACGTGGTTTTGTTGTGGTCTTTCTGATTGTTGGTCTTAATCCGATCTTTTAGCGTCGTAATGGGGCATTTGACGGTCAAGTAAGTCTGCCGTCTATATCAACTAGCTCTATACCAATTACTATCTGCAGTCATGTCATTCGTGCTGTGTACGGATTTAGTTACGAGACCATGGAAGTTACGGGCCCCCAGATGGTCCTGACTATGAAACTGACGACTTTCGCATGGAACGTGTGGGATGGAAGGCGCAAGTCTGAGGTCCATGTCTTCCACTCTTCCACCCACCTTATTGCTTACCCTCCCAATATGCAGGACTTGGACAAATGGCAATCCGCAAAGAAAATCACGACATTCCCTTGCCTTCTCGAGTTCCTTGGATACTCGTAAGACTTCCCCTCTCTCCTGCAAGTAACCTCTCACCATCCAACAGGTTCTACTTTCCGGGAATCCTTGTTGGTCCCTACCTCGATTTCGCCGAATACATGGACCTCATAAACGAAACTGTATTCCAAGCTGAGCATGTGAAATCAAAAACCAAAGCCGGACGCCGCCTACCATCAGGCAGGAAACGTACAGCCTACACCAAGATGTTGATGGGACTTATATATCTCGGCTTATTCGTGGTGTTGGGAGGAACATATAATTTTGCCGCGGCACTCACGCCTTCTTTTGCCAAAAAGAGTCTCCTCACAAGGTCTGTGTCGCTAGTCTTCCCTACTAATTACATTTGGCTGACGGACGGTGTAGGATCGTTCTCTTCCAAGCATTTGGACCTGTAGAACGCGCTAAATACTATGCCATTTGGACTCTCACAGAGGTACCAGCCCACCTTCTATTTTCGCCTCGTCAACTAACGCCTCTCTTTAGGGCGCCTCGATTCTCACTGGCTTAGGTTTCACTGGTTTTGGCCCGCATGGCGCAGCTCACTGGGACGGTGCCGCTAACGTCAAAGTGCTGCAAATTGAATTCCCTTCCAACTTCAAAGTTCTCCTGGATTCGTGGAATATGAAAACAAACGTCTGGTTACGAGAGTGTGTTTATAAGCGTGTGACCCCCAAGGGCAAGAAGCCAGGCTTCAGGAGCAGCATGATTACATTCGCTACCAGTGCTTTCTGGGTGAGATTCAATAACATCACTTACCGCTCACTAAGTGCTCAATAACTTGCATAGCACGGGATCGCAAGCGGATACTACCTTACTTTCCTCATGGGCGGTTTCATCACTACCGTCGCCCGTTTGGTGAGAACCAGCATTCGACCGCTTCTTCTCCCCCCTCCCTCTGCGCCAGCGCACACCCCTCCCTCATTCGCGAAAAGTATCTACGACATCGTGGGCACCGCAACATCCATCCTCATCCTCAACTACGCTGCGTCCCCCTTTATCATCTTGACATTCAAGGACTCTGTGAAGGTTTGGGGCTTGCTGGGGTGGTATGGTCACATTTTGATTGGCGGCGCGCTGGTGTTCTTCTATGGCGGGGGCAGCGGATTCTTTAGAAGGCTGCAGAAGACGAAGGGGCTTTTGCCTCCTCCAAGGCCGGCAGCAAATGGAAACGTTACCGCAACGGGAACCCCGATTGCCGAGAAGAATTTCGTGTTGCCACCCTCGTTGGACAAGGTCGTTCCACCCAATGCTCAAAGTTAGATTCGTGGCGTTGGCCCAAAAAAAAAATGAGAAGTAGACTACATTGGAGAAGGACCCCATCGGGAGGATTCTCTGCCATGCAATATACCTGCATCACCTTTGCCCCGTTGTTTTGCTGCTTTGACTCGGAATATGTAGAGCTTGCTTGCTATTGCTAATCTAATAATACCCGTCGTTGCTTGGATTGAGAGATGTGTATGGGAACAATCAATTCGTCACGATTCACAAGTTGCTTCTAGTTTATCAAGTGGCCATCTCAATGGCTTTCCTTCTTCACCAATCCTTCAGCTTCACCACGTCCGAAGGCACTATCAAAACCAGGCTCAAACAATTGATTACGTTGAACCCAACTACTGGGAGGTCGACGACAGTAGGTTGTTGCCTCTTTCACGATCCCAACTCAGTCCGTCGACGATGAACCAGGCTGAACATCTCAAACGGTTTATCTGTGAGTCCAATGTGCTCTATCAAATGTTTGCCTGAGCCGACAATCAGGATGGGTTGCGAATGAAGCTCTGGTAATATGCGCTACGACCCACGAATTAACACTGGCACCTTGGGAATCGCAATCTCATCTGCCAGAATTTCTCTTTTCAGAGGACCGGTGGAGATCTCAACGCAGAATGTTCCACCGACATTCCCAACACTCCGTGGCTAACACCCACTGGCCGGTCCAGATACGCGAAGTCCACGCACTTCTGCTGCTGTTATTATGGGTGTTGTCTATGGTATAGCTTTGGTGCATCTCCAGCTCCAAATCAGCTCATGTATTCCCTGGGCCTGTTGATATCTCAGAAACCAGGCAATTCTTCTCTGCGGTTTGTCACGAACATGATTTTGAGTTGGAGGCTGAGCGCGATGTGGTCCAAGTGTCAGCGGTCACGTGGTTGCACTAATTCAAGTAAGTACCTTGACTCGGTCTCCCCGTCTCGACACCAGCCGCTACGGAATCCGAAATTCGTCGGGGTGAAAACGGCGCACCGCCCCTCAGATTCAAGACCGCTTCTATTCTAGTCTTCAGACAAGCCCTTGGACTATGGACGCTCATCAAATTGGACCCTCTGTTCCCATCGTCGATCACTTGAACTTTACTGCCAGGGCATGCAGCTACGTGCGGCTCAGCATCCCCAAGAATCCCATCGAAGGCGCGCCATCTGAGCAATGTGGCGAAAAAGTTATCTTCGGCTTTGTCCGCAGAACGGTCATAGGCTCAGTCAACCCTATGGAAGTCGGACTTATCGACACAGTCAATCCTATTCTGGATATTTACTGTCACGTTGTTCTGGGCGAGCAGGAAGGATTCCAGACTCGCGACGGTCTCCCAAAAGAATCCCTCATTCCAATTCCAACGCTCTCTGCATCGTCTCAAGAACCTACCCCTGAGCTGTTTGGAACCCCCCTCGAACTGGGCGGATGGAAATGCGGAAGAACGTCGTGGCTTAACGTCGTACCTGTAAAAATCAAGATGCCCCAGGGCAGTAGTGTTGAGTCGCCTCCAGGGTCCCCTGTTTCTTCATCTGGGTCTGACTGCTTGAAGTACAGGAATTTTGACCCTCCTATCAAAATATCTGTAGATGAACTTCGCCAGATAGACGCTTACCGGCGCTCTATTCCCGCCCTGCACACCTTAGGTTTTGATGATCCCGACACACTGGCTCTCAATGAGGTTAAACGAGCGATTACTATACCACTGTATGATGGTTCTGATTCTTCAGGCTCAACCGCGGACTCCCTAACTTTGAAGGAAGAGCTGGCCATGTTGGCCATGTACGGTCTACCATGCATTGGACGGATGTGGGCGAAGGAGTTGGACAAGGTTTTGAAGCGGGAGCAGGAAGAATTGGCGCTCATGCGCAATGAGAAGTTAGATGCCTGGTTCCAGGGATTGCCCAGTCCACCAGTCAGTCCACCAGTCTCATGGAATGGCGACCTTTGCCATTTGTGTACCAGTAGCGATCCTTAAGAGGATTGCTTTCACTACATAGAGACAATGTAGAGCGCATAGTATATTGTATAAGATGTGTACTCAGGACATCTGTAAAAAAAACTGCAATATCCAAGCAATATCTAAATTATTGGGCATCAGTTGGGCATCAGGGATGTCGATGATTAATGATTCTCTGCCACGGAATATAACTGCATCATCTTTCCCCCGTTGTTTTGCCGTTTTGACTCGGAATACTATGTAGAGAACTTGCTTGCTATTGCTAATCTAATCGTATTCATGGGAACGATCAATTGCGTCACGATTCACAAGTTGCTTGGTCAGTTGTGGTTTATCAAGTGGTTCCTTCTCCACCAATCCTCCACCATCGACCTACAACTTTACCGTTTGAAGGCACCATCGGAACCAACCTCAAGCGATTGAATACGTTGAACCCTACTACTGAATCATAAACGATGTCGACGACGGTAGGCTGTTGCCTCTTTCGAGATCCCAACTCATGATCATCCCCAACTATCCGTCAACGATGATCCAGGCTGAACAGAAATATAAATTCGACGTAAAGGTCAGATCACCCGTCGCGATCGGGTTTCTCGAATGCTAACCTTTCAGAACGGCTATAGATGACATGCGGTGGGTGCTCAGGAGCCGTTACCCGTGTACTCGAGAAGGCGAAAGCTGATGGTTCGTATTGGCGATGCGATGTTAATACATGCAATTATTTATTGGCATTGCTCGCAGGTGTTACGGATTTCAGCGTAGATCTCGCAAAGCAGGAAGGGGGATCCTCGAGTCGACCG